>NW_006297038.1:112185-122496 GCF_000327345.1 Myotis davidii | reverse complement strand
GCGAGTCAGAGAAAGATAAATATCACATGATCTCACTCATGTGTGGAATATAATGAGCAACATAAAGTGATGAACAAAAATACGGAGACAAAGAAGCATTGAACAGACTGTCAAACTTCAGCGGGAAGGCAGAGGAGGGTTTGGGGAGGGGTAAGAGATCAACCAAAGGACTTATATGCATGCATATAAGCATAACCAATGGACATAAGACACTGGGGGATAGGGGAGGCCAGGGGATTGTCAAGGGGGGGAAAAAGGAGACATATGTAATCCTCTTTGTAATACTTTAAGCAATAAAACAATTAAAAAATAAAAAATAAATAAAAGACTATTCTGAAAAAAATAATTCATATTTGATTTTATGATATATTATCATTTTTTAATAAAAGTACCTTGATTTGTATAGTGCTTTATAATATTCAGAGTGCTTTCACATACATTATCTCATTTGGTTTTATGCAAATTCACTTCCCTGCTTTGGAAAGATTTATTTGGTTTAGGCTGATTGATATTAATATTAATTTGCATTCACTAAGCACATACTGCCTGAACAGCAGGAGCAGGCGGCTGCTGGAGTGTGCTGGGGAGAAAAGGAAGCTCATCTACAATTACAGCTCTGAGGTGGACAATAGAGCTGATGCACATAATAAGGTGGTAATAACCACACATACACACTGGCATATATGCCTTAATTTATTTTTCCATTGCTATTAACTACTGAAACAGGCATTTGTGGAGGTTTAAAATGGATAGCTAATTATGATGGGCAAATAGATGGTGTAATAATTGTGTTTGGATGAGTCACTCACTCCAGATCTAGTAGTCGAGGAAACCTTTGTGACTATCAGTATTGACTCCGGAAAAATAATTTAAATGGAAATGAACAAAGTAACCACAGATAAGACTTCAGCATCAGCTCAGAAAGTGGAGGCTGATGACAGCAGATCCATTAGCAGAGGAGCATTAGATACTGATTTTAGCCAAAGAAGCAGTAGCAGCCATTTTACATCTGGCATCACATTCATACTTTGATTTCACTGGGAGGGCAAATATGAGGGATGCAGAGAATATACTTACTAGTTTTGGAGATTGGGTTTGAATTCCAGCTCTTGTAGTTGTTGACTGTGGACTTTAGCTGTCCTAGCTGCAAAAGTAGTTCACACCTCACAGGGCGATTGTAGGGATTCCAGGAAATAATGTGTATAAAACGCTCCAGACAGGTCCTGGCACATAGTAAGCACTCAAGTGGTAGCTGTTACTTGTAGTATTTTTTTAAAAATTATAGTTACTAATTACTTATCCTCTCTAAGAGAACTTCCCACATTCTCATGCCCAAGACAGCTATTTGGAAACAGGGTGGCTGCAGCAGATAGCAGACAGCTGGTTAAGGTAGCAGGTGCAATATATAGGAGCAGAAAACTAGAAAGGAAGAAAGACTGTATTCCCTTTCCTTGCAGTGGTTCTCAACCTTCCTAATGCCGCGGCCCTTTAATACAGTTCCTCATGTTGTGGTGACCCCCAACCATAAAATTATTTTTGTTGCTACTTCATAACTGTAATTTTGCTACTTTTATGAATCATAATGTAAATATCTGATATGCTATATGTGTTTTCCGATGGTCGCAACCCACAGGTTGAGAACCGCTGCTAGAGAGTGAACTTATGACAGACAGGAGTTTGAGCACACTGGCCAGCAGAGCATTCAGGCAGAAGTAGGAAGCCAATCTCACTGCTTCCCATGGAATTATGAGATGGACAGTAGGGAGAGGCCCTTGTCTTTTCTTTATTGAGTGTGGATCACAGGGGTCTTGACATCCATGACCCCAGTCACCTTCAATTGCCAGAAGCAGACCTTGGGTCTGCAAACACAGCGGCCTAGAATGCTAGGAAAGACCATAGGGGTCTAGGCTTGGAAAGAATAAATTTAAACAAGGATCAAAAACATCCAGGCATTCTGACTTGATTGATAAAGACCTCTATTAGGACAGGAACACACAGGGGATATGGAAGGAGAGAGGCTCTCAGAAACAAATAGGCTGTGAGAACTGAAGAAATGATGTATATAGCAATCATTCTGGGTTAATACGATGCCTTCAAACAGAAAGGAAACATGACAGGTTCCTTCAAGTTTCTTCACAAAGAGAAGTTTTTGTTAGTTTCTTTGGGGCCACGACCCTTTTGAAAATCCAATAAAAAATATGTATTCTCCAAAAAATGAAGCAAATGTACACTTACCCACCAAATGTTACATGCATGCAATTTCAAAGGGTTTATGGATTGCATTAAACTCAGAATAAGAACCTCTGTTATTCAAGGAGATAGGTTACACTGGAATTGATATCATGAAGATGTGCTGGGATTTCCAGATTTTAAGATAATATAACAGTTGTCCAGTGTTTACCTCAGTATTGAGTGAAATGGGAAGCAGTTGATTAAGCTTTCTCTTCAGTATATGGGTCCTAACAGTCCCAAGCAACAGTGCCATTTTACTACCAAACAACCCCTAATTTCCACCAAAGGAACCATAATAGCACTAGTGAATACTTTCTGGGTCCTAAGGGGTATTCTAATAAGGATAAGTAAAGGAAGATTGAAACTCCAGAAAAGTATTTTTCCATGTTGGGCAAGAGGTGGTTTCAGAATTTTGGCTCATGATTTGTCATTTACCTCTTTACATCTCTGTACCTTGTACTAACAAGGAAGAATTAATATTGGGCCCCAGAGCCATGATTTATTTTATGTGCTGCCTTTCCCTTCCTTAGCTCTGCCACCAGCACATACCATATGGGAAGGATGGAAGACCACTAGCTAAGCACTTCAATGGTCACAAATCAAGTCACCACCATAAATAGTGGAATATTTCTTGTTTAGACACTTTCAAGTTCCACAAATCCAGAAATAGCAATTTAAATGACTTAATTTTCTTCTTCATTGACTTTAAGGAAGAACTCCTTAGGTTCAGCCATCCGGCAAACTCTCAAATAGTGCTGGAAATGTTTGAGTTGGGACAGGAATGTCTGAGAAATGGACTCTGGTTATGCAACTGAAAATATGAATTTGGATTAAATGCTCTCATGAAAAAGCCTGGAAAGGTTAACTGCATATTTTAAAAGTTAACACATTCCAATATAAGTGCAGTAACATTTAAAACACTGAAGTTGATGGATCTAAAGCCTTAAGACACTTAGAGTTCTTTTTATTTGTTTTTATTTCAAGGACATCTTTTGCATCCAACTATCATACGAGGATGCTTGGATACTGAAACTTTCCCTTTTACTTTTGCCCCATGGAGGCCAAACAAACCAAATACAGCCTTGAGTGAGTCCTGACAGGCTTCATGTCTAAATGCCAGCACTGAGGAGGTAATATGGACCTTCCCAGCCACATGACCTCATTTTATGCTGGAGGAAACCTAGGCTAGAGATGGAAAACACTGACTGAGTAATCTGGAGGCTGTACATGAAAAGGCAGTGCTAAAGTAGAGGTAAGATAAAGATGAAAGTAGGTGTCAGAAAGCATGGGAAACATAGAAGTTAAAATTTCTCAGCCCAGAATCACAGCCTGATTTTACACTTAAGATCAAAATGTCAATTTTCTTAGGTTTAAGACATTGAGAGCCTAATAATCAAAACTTGTCTGGGATGTGCATGAGTTCTGTTATAAGTACCTTCTTTTTTTGCATTGCCTATATTTTATATGACCTTAAGATGACATTGATGAAAACATGTCATGTATTCATTGAAATGTAATGACAATATTGGATTAACTATTGTTAAATAGTCTCCTTTAGTAATTGTAAAATGAATTGTAATTTAATCACAAGTTTGTCCTAGGGCTAAACTAATAATTATCATACCCTGAAAACCCCCTCACTTACAGGCGTTTTCAGTACATTAGGTCACCAGTTTCAAAATTAATTTCCCTGAATGGCATCATCAAGAGTGACAATTGTCAGCATGGGCAAGCATCTTCTTACTCTGATACATCAAAATTATACTCAGAAGAGCCTATGTGTTGGCTGGATAGGAATAGTATGGAACATGCAGAGAGAAAGGGGTGAAGCAGACCCAGACTCTATACTTTCACAGTCTCAAAATATACATCATTTTGTGCAATGAACTAATACCTTAATTCCTGGGACTCTGCTGGCTTTTGATTTGACCATGCTTATACTATTCTTCTCTTCACCTCTCCCACTATAAGTCCTGAATAGTTAATGATGTACATAATAGTTCATGTTTACTTAGTCTTTACTATATGCCAGGTACTGTTCTACATACTCTACAATGTAGAGTCTACATGTCCAGATCATCCCATTTAACCTTCACAAGTCTCTGCAGTGAAGAGACACCAAGGTTGTCACCTATCCAGGGTTTCCAGGATGTGAATCTGAGTCTAGCTGACCTCAAAGCTCCTGTGGCAGGCTCTTCTGCCTCCTAATCCACTGGTTTATATATAGGTGTTGCTCTGATGGGTTTATATCAGCTCTTAAGATAACAGCATCACAAAACCAGTAGGTCACTGGCATGATCATATGGTTACTCCAAGGGCTTAGAACTTCGATATTGATCCCCAATTTACCCTTGAGCTGATGTGTCTTCATTTAGGATCTGGAAATTTCATTGTACCAATCCTGAGGCTTTTCTTCCTTTATGAGCTGGGCAATCAGCCTGGGGTGTGGTGTGGGGAGAGTGAAGAGATAAGACAGGGCCCAGCCTCTGTCCTTGAAAAGCTCCTGTTCTCTGTTGTCTGGATTCAATAAGAGCTCAGTAGATTGATTGCAGGAGCCTGTCTCCAACACCACTGGATAGCTGTATGTAACAGTCTACAGCAACAGGGGAGAGATAAAGAAGTTTGAAACAGATGCACTGTGAAGTAAGTGGCCCAGGTAAAGCCCAAGGTCATGTGGTGGAAGGCACCAAATCCGACTTGTCTTTTCGAAACCATTTTTTTTTTTTTTCGCATAGCAATTTTTACCTTCTCCTTCTAGTTGCACAGTTAGAAAAGTTAAGCATATGAAAACCATCAAATAGATCCTTTGCTATTTTTTTCTGTTTTAAGATGTGGAAATGAGCCTCAAGAGAAAGTGTGCATCTTAGAAACATGGTCACAAGTCAAATATTCCCCTAAAATGTCTGTAGCTAATCAGAGAAATTCAAGTGCAGCCTTTGCTGATTGATAGGCGTGACCAAGCAATTCCTTACACTTTATAAAGCAGTTTCCATGTAGCCACTCATATATTTGCTGATACCTGGAAGAAGCACAATATAGTTCAAGCTCTGGTGGAAATGAGAGAAAACTTTGAAAAGGCTGTTTTTTCCACCCCAGAAATAATATATTGCCCATGACATCATTTCTCAATCTCCCTAAAGAACCAGACTTCAAAGATTTAAATAACTACGAGGGGATTTAGAAAGTCAGACCAGAAAGAGCCACAGGCAAAGATTAGTGTCAGGAAGGCTGACAGGTAAATTGTCATTATGGTATGCTATGTGGGAAGAAATGTGTGTAGCCTGTCACTAATTTCCTCACTAATTTTCCCTAACAATGGTGTGGCCCAATCCACATGATCCAACTCCATGGATTAGGAAGGAAATCAAAACTAATAATAATGAGTATAAGTCAAGCTTACTGCATCACTAAACATATTATTATTATCTAACACTTAAACAGCATGGAGGCTGGTTCATCTCGACAATAGCAGCTTATTCATAACTCATGGAAAGTGAATAGCACAATATAAGAGTTCAAGTTCACTTCCAACTTCAAGTTCCTCAGAGGTAGAGAATAATGTTATTGGGGCTGGGCTAGATTTGTAAAACCAATGAAAAATCATTTTGCCTGTTTTTTTGCTTCATTGGGAGGAAAAAATAAAGGAAGAAAAAGAAAGAGAAAAGAAGAAAGACTGATAGAGGGAATCAGATGAGGGGAAAAGCAGACAAAATTCAGAAATGAGGAAAATTACACCCATAAAGAAAAGAAAATTCATTGGTCTGGTATGGAGAAATGTTCATTTACCAATCATGCATTCACCTTTGACACTTGTGTCAGGAGAAGTGTAAAACTGTTGTCCTGAATGGAGCAGTTCAATCATCTCTGCCCTCAGGGGAATCCGCTACTCTTTCATTCCTGGTATGCCTGCTGTTGAGAGAAATACAGGAGTGGAATTTCCCTGTTGTTCATGAGAGTGGAGCTCTTGGGCCGCCACTGAAATAAGAATTTTCAGAAGCCTCCATGGGAGGAGGAGAGGTGGTAGAAAATTTTACCAGTATGGAGTTACATTCCTCAGTTACCAATGTCCCGTTTCCCCCAAGCCAGTCCTGAAAGAGGGGCAGCTGGGAGCTCAGCAGAGACATAAGGAGGGCCAGGGGCCAGAATTTCCTTTCCATGCTGCAGCCAGGTATGGTCCAGCATCCAAGCATCCAAGCATCCAAGCTAATTAAAGCATATTAGTCTATGTATGGAGTCCAGCTTGGCTGTGCACCATGTGGGCACAGGGGAGCACATCCCCTTGCTACAGGAGAACCAGAAACCTGGTATGCCAGAGTGAGAAGAGAGAGAGCAAAGAGAAGGAATGAACTTCTTTTGTTTGGAAGTTTAAATATTTAGGTTTCATGTACTTGCAGTGACCATTGCCCGTTCTGGCCACCCATTTGTTCCCAGGTATGACTGGGAGACAGGTAGGCACTTTTCCACATCACTCAGATCTTACTGGGCATGCGTCTAAAGTGCCTTTGTTTATTCCCTTCCCCCACCAACCAGCAGGGAACAGACTTGGAGAATTTTAAATGCTGCTTTTGGCAAAGCTGTATAAATGGCATGCCTATATTATCTGATCTCCCCTTTTACTCTGTTCCTGTTAAATAACAACCAGGTTATTACAACAGCATCATACCTACATTCCTATTGTTCCCAAATTTCCACTGTTCCAAAGCTCAACACAGATCCTGGCCTACAGTGGGAGCTCAGGGAATAGTTGTTTATACATCTCCTTCTTAGATCACAAGCAGACATGAAATGTGTACAGAATTCAAAATCAGGCAACATTATTGGGTTTGAAAGCTGGTTTTAATAGGTGTGGGAAGGAGCAGGTAGAAACCACTAGTGGAGAGCCAACATCTCATATAATGTAGAAAATATAAAAGTCATCAGTAATTCCATCCAGAAATTACCACTCTTCACATTTTAGAATAGTCTTTTTTTTTTTTTCTTGATTGTGATGGTCAATTGGACAGTATTTGTCTTTCTTCACTTTTTCCTTTCTCATAGTGTGTCAAGACTCTACAACAATCAAATAAAACTCATTTGTTTAGCATCTCATAGAATCCTCAGAGTCGGAAATGACCCAAGAGGTTATGTTATCCAATCCAGTAATACTGCAGATAAGTAGCCTGAGGTCCAGACGGGGGTGGTGACTTTCTAAAGTTGCACAGCTAGTAAGTAGCAGACTTGGGATTTAAGGCTGAGTTCAAAGTCAGATATTTAGCTACAACATTATACATATGGAACAGGCCTCCTTTCCTTCTTAGAGGAAACAGGACCTGTTTATCAAAACATGATCTCTAATATTACACAGTAGCACATAAGTTTAATGAAGAGAGAGAAGTCCTGGTCAGGGAGAGCCTGGGCCTGAGAGGTTAGGAATAATTTTGTTCATTCAAATGTTTTCTGAGCCAGGTCCTGCAATTGTAAAGCTATTGCTCAGAAGGAGAGGAACTGATATTTCATACAAGGAAGAAGGTAGAGGGAATGCAGCAGTGGATATAAGCCTGTGTTTCTCTGGGGCACAGTGGAGGTGGGCTGGCTCAAAGACAGTATACATTGGTAAGTAGGAGAATTAGTGTCTTAAGTCTCTGATTCAAATTACATTTATTGAGTTGCTTTTATGTCAAAAGCACTGTAATAGGCAGTGGTGAGCAAAAACACACTGTTTCTGTCCTTATGGAGCTTACAGTCTTGTGGGAAAGACAAATTTCAGTTAAGCAATCCAATTAATGTAATAATGCACTGAGATAGGTGCTCTAATGGGAAAGAGCACATGTCTTTATAAGACCTGACTGAAGCAGATCAGAGGAAGAAGACTTCCAGAAGGGAGTGATACTTGAGCTGAGATCTGAGAATAAATAGTCCTTCCCTGGCTTCCCACAGTCACCTAGCTTACCTCTGTCCTAGCACCATGTTGCAATTGCCTGCTTACTTCTCTGGCTCTCCAGCTAGACTGGAAGCTCCTTAAGCGGAGGGACCAGATCTGTCATGTTCACTCTTTTAGCCTCACTTCCAATAGTGCCTGTACCATAGTAAGTGCTCAGTAAGTATTTGTGAATGTGTGCAAATACACAAGTGCGCTTGTATGTGGGAGATGGTAATTGGTAAAAAGAAACTAGAGGAAAGGCACTGGGGGATCATGAGTGATAGGATGGTTACAAGGGTATTCACATCCACATAAACTGCTATAACCTCAGATGCTATATTGAATAATAATTATAAGAATTACCATTTGCTGAGCATCTACTATATGTCTGGCACTTTTCAGATGTATTACCTCCTTTAATTTTCATGAAACCCCATTTGAAATAGGCATCCTGATTTTACAGGTAAGAAATAACTAAGTCCAGAGGGATTAAGGGACTTGTTCAGTATCACTTAGGTAATTCATTGCAAAGATAAGATTTCGACCAAAATCTGTCTGACTCCAAAATCTGAGATTGTAGCCATTATGGTGAAAAAATGCTGTTATTACTTTAAGTGGGGTGCTTATTGCTTTATGGTAGTCTCTCTGATGCCTATTCCAAAATGCTTCAGGCACAACCAGCAGAAGTGAGAGAAAGATAATATCCAGAAGACAGGAAGCAAGAGCCAAGGAAGGACAAAGGGACTCCTGTCTCCCTGCTGAAGTGCCACACCTCAGTGATAGGACTTCAACACACGGTTGCTTTGATCTTTTTCTGAGCATCTCTTCTAAGCTATCTAAAGCCATGGTTTTCACACGTTTTTGTCTCATGATCCCTTTATACTATTAAAAATAATTGAAAACTTCCAAAGCTTTAGATTGTGTGGGTCATATCTATTGCTATGTTTCATGTTATAAATTAAAACTGAAAATTTTCAAAAACATATCTATTAATTCATTTATAAAGAATAAGAAGCTTATCACAAATATTTTTTATGAACAACTGTATCTTCAAAAACAACAGAAAATTTAGCAAAGAGTAGCATTTATTTACATGTTTGCAAATTTCTTTAATGTCTGGCTTAATGAAAGAGCTGGATTCCCATATCTGCTTCTGCATCCTGTCTGCTGCCATGTTGTTTGGGGTATAGTTATGTAGACAACTCTGTCACATACAGATATGTAGCTGGAAAATGGAGGAACGCATCTCAAGGACCCCCAGGGTTCCTCCAATCTTGCTTTGATAATCCGACTTTGAGACTTGCTGTTGTAAAGTCTCCTTCCTACCTGCAAGCATTACATTAGGGCCACATCTGTGCCAAAGAAAAACAAGAGTGCCAGGTCTTTTCAGGAGGAAAAACATTTCAGAGTTGCCAGACCACCACAATAAATAGACTTGGCTGAAAAGAATAGCCCTACATGAACTGAATCAGTTCAGAAAGCTAAACAACCTGATTACCCAGGCTCAGATGAGCTAATTTAAGGATTGGCAGAGGGGCATAGAATGCTGCTTGGGAATTGGTGGCACAACTAACTTCTTCTTCAAGTGCTCAGCTGGAAAGGGGCTTCTTAAACAATCTTATTTTTATCTCAGATTTTGAGAGTGGCAGAGTCATTTAAACACCCACTCCAATGTTCCAGGTAACCTATTATGTTTCCATTCAAGCATCATTATTATTAAAGATAATTGTAGGCAGAGGAGCAAAATCCAAAAATGCCTGTTGAGGCTCTCATACCTCCTTTTATTATTATTATTTTGAGAGAGAGAGAAAGAGAGAGGGAGAGAGAGAGAAAACAGGAGAATAACTTTTTAAAATTTATTTTTATTGTTGCGAATATTACAGATGTCCCCCACTTCACCTGGCTCCTACCCCACCCCAGGTCTTCACCACACTATTGTCTGTATCAATGGGCTATGCATATCCTATAAAATAAAAGAGAAAAATGGTAATTGGCGTACGACGATACCCTTTTCATTGGCCAATCAGGGCTATATGCAAATTAACTGCCAACTCAGATGGCAGTTAACTGACAACAAAATGGCGGTTAATTTGCATAAGTAGGCACAATGCAGGGAAGCGAAAGGGAAAGCAGGAAGAAGCCCCCTGCCACTGACAGTGATCAGAAACCCAGGGGGGAGC
>NW_006297038.1:109846-111769 GCF_000327345.1 Myotis davidii | reverse complement strand
GAGGGGCATCGGGCGTGGGGTGGGGGCAGAACCAGTGATGGGGGGAAATGAGGGTCCCCTGCCCAGGCCTGACGCCTCGGCCAGAGGCATCAGGCCTGGGCAAGGGGCCGATCCTGCAATTGGAGGGTGATGGGGGTCAACGCCAGAGGGCTCCCAGTATGTGAGAGGGGGCAGGCTGGGCTGAGGGACACTCCCCTTCACCCCCACCCAGTGCACGAATTTCGTGCACCAGGCCCCTAGTATTCATATAAATTCTTTGGTTAATTTCTCCCCACTTCCCTGTCTCCTCTCTCAGATATGTTAGTCTGTTCCATGCTTCCATGATTCTGGATCTATTTCTATTTGTTTGTCAGTTCAATTTGTTCATTAGATTTCACATATAAGTGAGATCATATAATATTTATCTCTCTCTGACTGGCTAATTTCGCTTAGCATAATAATCTCCAGGTCTCTCCATGCTGGCTCAAAGGGTAAAAGATCCTTTTTTTTATAGCTGCCTAGTATTTCACTGTGTAAATGTACCATAGCTTGTTTAACGACTCATATACTGATGGGCACTTAGGCTGTTTCCAGATTTTAACTATTGTAAATAGTGCTGCTATGAACATAGGGAAGCATATATTCTTTCTCATTGGTGTTTCAGGATCCTTAGGATATATTCCTAGAAGTGGGATCACTGGGTCAAAAGGCATCTCCATACTGTTTTCTACAGTGGCTGCACCAGTCTGCATTACCACCAGCAGTATTCTAGGATTCCCTTTTCTCCATATCTTCACCAGCACTTGTTTTTAATTTATTGGAAAGTTGAGGTGATTCCTCATTGTAGTTTTAAATATATATTTTATTGATTTTCTTTAATTTTTACAGAGAGGAAGTGAAAGAGAAAGATATTTAGAAACATCAATGAGAGGGAAACATCGATCAGCTGCCTCCTGCACACTCCCTACTGGGGATGTGCCCGCAACCAAGGTACATGCCCTTGACCATAATCGAACCCGGGACCCTTCAGTCCACAGGCCAACACTCTATCCACTGAGCCAAACCGGCCAGGGCTCATTATAGTTTTAATTTGAATCTTTCTAATGATTAGTGACTTGGAGCATCTACACTAATAAAAGAGAAATATGTAAATTGGTTTTCACTCTGCTACAGCCACCAGCCAATCAGGATGAGTATGCAAATTAAGCCAACAAAGATGATAGTTAATTTGCGTGCACAGGCATGGAGTGAAGACTGAAGATGGCAGCAGCCATGGAGCTGGAGTGAACAGGAGGCTTGGGTTGCTCCCAGTGACAGAGAAAGCCAAGCGTTCCACCAGCCCTGCCCTCTGCCCAAGGAGGGCTGGGGAAAAAAAGGAGGGTCTGGGAGCCAGGGTCACTAGGGGGTGTGGCCAGCTTGAAAACAGATCTCAGCCACTCACCCAGGCTGGCCAGGCACCCCAGTGGGACCCCCACCCTGAAGGTGGTATGGCCAGCCTGAAAACAGCCCTCAGCCCTTCATCGATGCTGGCCATGCCCCCATGGGGTGAGGGTCCCCGCTGGGGGGCATGGCCAGCCTTCAAACAGCCATCAGCTCCTCACTCAGGCTGGCCAGGCACCCCAGCAGGGACCCTCCCTCCATGGGGGTGTGGCAGGCCTACAAACCACCACAGGTCCCTCGCCCAGGCCATCCCACATCCCAAGGTAAACCCCACCTTGATCCAGGACACCCTTCAGGGCAAACCAGCCCGTCCCCACCCATGCACCAGGCCTCTATCCTATATAATAGACAAACATGGTAATTAACTGTACCTCCAACATGCTTCCCACTGGCTAATCAGGGCGATATGCAAATTAAATGCCAGCCAAGATGGCGGCCGGAAGCCAGGCAGCTTGAAACTAACATGAGGCTTGCTTGCTTCAGTGAAGGAGGACTCCAACATTC
>NW_006297038.1:105466-106519 GCF_000327345.1 Myotis davidii | reverse complement strand
ATATCTATATCTATATCTATATCTATATCTGCACCTAAGTGACCGACTGACCGGTAGCTATGATGCACACTGACAACCAGGGGTAGACAACACAGGAGTGGAAACCACAGGCATGGAAACATGGAACAGATTAATGAATCTTAGAGGGAAAGGGGTAGGGGGGAGGGTGGGAAGAGATTAATCAAAGATCTTGTATGCATATTAGAGGCCCGGTGCCCTCCCACAATCCAGGACCCCTTGGGGGATGTTGGAGAGTCATTTTTGACCTGATCCTGATCCCCTTAAGCCAGGCCGAGGGAGCCCACTGGTGCACAGCACCGGGCCTCTAGTGTTTTTATATGTCTCTTGGCCATCTTTGGAGAAGAGCCTATTCAAGTCTTTTGCCCATTTTTAAATTGGATTGTTTGTCTTCCTTTTGTTGAGTTGTATGAGTTCTTTGTATATTTTGAAAATAAACCCTTATCAGATGTACCATTGGTGAACATTTTCTCCCATACACTGGGCTCTGTTTTCATTTTGTGGATGATTTATTTGCTGTGCAGAAACTTTTTGTTTTATGTGGTCCCATTTGCTTATTTTCCCATTGTTTCTCCTGCCCTAGGAGATGTATTGGTGAAAATTCTACTACATGAGATGTCTGAGATTTTACTGCCTATGTTTTCTTCTAGGATTTGTATGGTTTTGTGACTTACATTTAAATCTTTTATCTATTTTGAGTTTATTCTTATGTATGGTGTAAGTTAGTTATCTAGTTTCATTTTTTTTTTGCATGTACCTGTCCAATTTTCCCAACACCATTTATTGAAGAGACTGTCTTTAATCCATTGTATGCTTTTGCCTCCTTTGTCACATATTACTTGACCATATTGGCTTGGGCTAATTTCTTGCATCTCTGTTCTGTTTCATTCATTCATATGTCTGTTCTTGTGTCAGTACCAGGCTGTTTTGATTACAGTGGTTTTGTAGTGTAGTTTTATACCTGTTATTGTGTTCCCTCCAACCTTGTTCTTCTTTCTCAAGATTGCTGAGGCTACTCGGGGTCTTTTGTTGTTC
>NW_006297038.1:101555-105366 GCF_000327345.1 Myotis davidii | reverse complement strand
CCCTGCTTAGGTGGCCCCCACAATTACCACATCTCAATCCAATTGAGCATTTGTGGGATGAAAAGAACCATCAGGCAGCTGGTTCCACAACCATCAAATCTCACAGAACGGGACAGTGCTACTCATCCATCAGGCATGGTGTCGCATCACCTTTCAATATCTCGTGGAGTCAATGCCAAGAAGAATCGCCGCAGTATTGAAGGCAAAAGGTGGCCCAACTAAGTACTGATGGGGTGGTCATAATAATCTGGCCAGTCAGTGTATATAAATTTTTGAAATATTTATTCTAGATATGTGAAATATGCTTATGCTATTTTAATAGGGATTTCACTGAATCTCTAGATTGATTTATGTCGTGTGGACATTTTAATTATGTTAATTATTTTTTATTTTTGTTTTTTTATTGATTAAGGTAATACATATGTGCCCTTATCCCCCCATTGCCTCTCACCCCACCCCCAATCATGCCCTCACCCTCACCCCTGTTGTCTGGCATCCATTGGTTATGCTTATATGCAAGCATGCAAGTCCTTTGGTTGATCTCTTCTACTTACCCCCACCCACCCCTACCTTCCCTCTGATGTTTGACAGTCTGATCGATGTTTCTCTGTCTCTGGATCTGTTTTGTTCATCAGTTTATGCTGTTTATTATAATCAACAAATGAGTGAGATCATGTGATATTTATCTTTCTCTGACTGACTTACCTCGCTTAGCATAATGCTGTCTAGTTCCATCCATTCTATTGCAAATGGTAGGAGTTCCTTCCTTTTTATGGCAGTATAGCATTCCACTGTGTAGATATACCACAGGTTTTTAATCCACTCATCTGCTGATGAGCACTTAGGCTGTTTTCAAATCTTAGCTATGGTGAATTGTGCTGCTATGAACATAGGGGTGCATATATCCTTTTTGATTGGTGTTTCTAGTTTCTTGGAATATATTTCTAGATGTGGGATCACTGGGTCAAATTGAAGTTCCATTTTAAGTTTTTTGAAGAAACTCCATACTGTTCTCCACAGTGGCTGCACCAGTCTTCATTCCCACCAACCATGCACGAGGGTTCCTTTTTCTCCACATTATAATCCATGAACACGGTATATGCTTCTATTTGTTTGTATCTTCCTCTTTTTCTTTCTTCAATGTCCCATAGTTTTCTGAGTACAAGTCTTTTACCTCTTTGGTTAAGTTTATTCCTAGATATATTATTTTTTTTGCAACAGTAAATGTGGTTGCTTTTTAATTTATCTTTATGAGAGACCATTATTGGTTTATAAAAATGCCATCAATTTATGAATGTTAATTTTGTATCCTGCTACTTTTCTGAATTAATTTATTAAATAGGAGGGTACCTCTTGACAAAGAGAGAACATTGCTGAATTCTGGGATTTTGAAATTTTGGGAAGCTTTGTGTTCATTTATGAGTTAACAAAGTACAACCTCCTGATTCTAGGGAGTAGAGGACGTTTTCCCAACACCCGTTACAAAGTAACACTGAACCTGACCGCCAAGAAATTCCAATACCTGTTTAAAATTATCTCTAATGAGAGGGTTAAGAGATGGATGGTGGGGAAATGTACAGCCTGAAGACCCAGGTTTGAAGGGAGTTTAAGGCCTTGCTCCCACATCTGGGAAACCCAATCATCCATTATTAATTCCAATGTCAATAGAAGACTGGAATCCTATTTTAAAGGAATAAAATACAAAATATGACCTTAAAACTGTATGTCACTTAACAGCATGCATAAGACGCCCTTTTTTCATGTTTGCCAAGAGGTCCAGAAAAGACCCAAGTAGGGGGCAGTTTTATATGGGTTGGCTCTACCTTGCCAGCTCTTTAAAGTGTGGGATCCCCCGGCAGGATCAGCTTATATTGACACTAGCTGCTTTTACAGCTCAGAAGTGCTTGGTTTCTTCTTTGGCAACATCTTATTTCCTGCTAATGTCATCTCCAAGAATACCTGCTGGTTTGTTAAGATCCAGAGAAGAAAAACATATGCATATATCAATTGCATGTTCTTCTGTTCTGTGATGAATGCAGGGGCTTTGTGCAGACAAGGCAGGGACATCATGAAAGTTGGGGAGGTTAACTACATAAACGTGCATCTCTCTGCCTTCTTTTCTTCTACCCTACTCCCCTAACACCCTCTCCTAACACATGCAGATGCTTTCATGCCAGGTTTTGTGCAATACTATTTTGGAAAGTGGCAAAGTTAGATAGTTGGGCAAACATGAACTCAGCTAGGACATTTTTGTGGTGAGACAAAATTTTATGTTTTATATAAGCATCTGTAATTTGGAAGTTCATTGCCAGTGCTGTTCAGGCATTCTGGCTACAGATGGTAGAACTACAGAAGAGTCTTCTCAAGTAATTTGAGAGATCTGGGACCTTTCTATTGTATGTTTTTGCATTCAGAGTGAGAACTAGAGCATTTCTGGAACTGTTGAAGTACTCTGTAACATTTGTACTGCACTGGTTGAGCTGTAAAAGTGCTACATGGGTATATTCTATCTGTCTCTGCCTATATATACTTCTGTCTTTGCCTTTCTGCTTTTCTCCACCTTGGTTTCACTATCTCTGTCCCTCATACACACCCACACTTCAGTACCACAGAGCTCTATAGAGGGTAGTATTTACCTTCCCCCATCCCTGTCTTCTGTCCTTGCATCCCCTATATTTAAGCTGCCATGCACTCTGAGGAATTGCTTGCCCTGCCTGGTTACCATGTGGTCTAGAGCCCTGCTCTGGCTCTGCCTCTCTTTCCATCTCTTCATCAAACACATTCACTCTCAGGCATTCACAACTACTACCCTAGGCCACTACAGATGGCCTGAGTCTCCAAGAATTTATCCATCGGCTTAGCCCTGGCAGGTTTCCTCAGATGCTCCAAGCTTGTGATGGATTCATCTCAGTAACATAATAAGTGTGAAGAAGACTCAAACTTCACTTCCTCAAGCAGGAAGGATGTTCATAGAAGAATATAATAGGTTGTTAAAAAGAGAAAGCAGCCGAAACCGGTTTGGCTCAGTGGATAGAGCGTTGGCCTGCGAACTGAAAGGTCCCAGGTTCGATTCCGGTCAAAGGCATGTACCTGGGTTGTGGGCACATCCCTGGTGGGGGATGTGCAGGAGGCGGCTAATCGATGTTTCTCTCTCATCGATGTTTCTGACTATCTGTCTCCCTTCCTCTCTGTAAAAAATCAATAAAATATATTTAAAAAATAAATAAAATGCTTCATATCTGCCTCTCTCTATATATATAAAAAAAAAATAGAGAGAGAAAGCAGATTTCCTGGAGGTTACATGGTGTATTAGCTTTGCAGTCTTCTAGACCTTAGTCCCTGTTTGCACATGTATGAGCTCCTCACACAAGGGAAGAGTTCAGAGGCAATTGAGCAAAACAAGAAGGGAATCTGGAAAGTAGGGATGGATTTTACACGGGGAGATTAATCCCATTTACTAGAATTACAGGTGGAAGGGAAGAGAAAGTAATAGTGGAGGTGAAGGTGGCAGCAGTGGTGATTGGCCTGAAGGAATTAGGATAGCAGAAAATGCTGAAAACATAGCCTAGGGTTACATCTAAGTAATGGAGGAAACATCAAGATTCATCAAAGTTTTCTAATGGAAAACTAGAATATAAAATCCTATCTAATAAAAGAGAAACATGGTAATTAGCTTACGACCACTACCCTTCCCATTGGCTAATCAGGGCAACATGCAAATTAACTGCCAGCCAAGATGGCGGCCGGCAGCCAGGCAGCTTAAAGTGAACATGAGGCTTGCTTGCTTCAGTGACGGAGGACTCCAACGTTT
>NW_006297038.1:98468-101161 GCF_000327345.1 Myotis davidii | reverse complement strand
GCAGAGCCACATGGCCTCCTGGCCCCTCGAGCAGTGTGACAGGGGGCAGCGCCCAAACCCTCTGATCGCCCTGTGGCTCTGTGTGTGACAGGGGGCGGGGCCACAACCTCCCTATCTGCCCTGCTCTGTTTGTGACAGGGGAAGGCGCCCCAACCTCCTGATCAGCCCTGCTCTGTGCCTGATAGGGGGAGCTCCCCAACCCCCTGATCGCCCTGCGGCTCTGTGTGTGACAGGGTGGGCACCCCAACCCCCTGATCGGCCCTTCTCTGTGGGTGATAGAAGGTGACGCCCCAACCCCCACCGCACGGGCCCCGCTCTATGTGTGATGGGGTAGAGCCATAACCTCCCCATTGGCCCTGTCCTCAGTGTGACAGTGGCGGCGCCCCAACCCCCTGATCGCCCTGCGGCTCTGTGTGTGACAGGGGGCAGTGCCCCAACTCCCCTATCGGTCCTACTCTGTGAGTGACAGGGGGGAGCTCCTCAACCCCCTGATCGGCCTTGCTCTGCGTGTGACAGGGGGCAACACCCCAACTCCCTTATTGGCCCTGCTCTGTGCGTGACAGGGGGTGGGGCCGCAACCTCCCCATTGACCCTGCCTTGAGTGTGACAGGGGGCGGGGCCCCAATCCCCCAATCGGCCCTACCCTGAGCCTGACTGAGGGGGGCATCACAACCTCCCAATCCGCCCTGCTCTGTGCATGACGGGGGCGGCGCCCCAACTCCCCAATCGGCCCTGCTCTGAGCCCGACCAGGGGCTGGACCTAGGGCTTGGGCCTGCCCTCTGCCACCCGGGAGCAGGCCTAAGCCAGCAGGTCATTATCTCCCGAGGGGTCCCAGACTGAGCGAGGGCACAGGCTGGGCTGAGCGACCCCCCCTCAACCCCCGAGTGCACAAATTTTTGTGCACCGGGCCTCTAGTATTTCTATAAATGGTGATAACATATAACTAAGGATGATCATAATCACATTTAGGGTGGTCATGACACCAGACATCCTGTCTCTCACCTGACAATATGTCATCATATATATTTCCTTGGAGGATTACAGGGACAACAGATGCCTCCCCAGACAAGCTTATAGAGTGTAAAAGCCTGTCAAGTAATTATTAAAAGTATGTAAACAACAGGATTTTTTTCTATATATAATTTCCTCACAGATTAAATCTTTTCACTTTGGGTGGGAGAATAGGCACTTCAATGTGGGGAGTAAAATGTAGGATCCATAGATAGGGTGTGTTTGTTTTCCACTCTAAGTTGTGGCCATGATGACTTCTCTTCTTCCTCCAAACTCTTCTCCCAACCTCACCTAACTGCAAACATTTTCTGCACCGACTTCCACAAGCTGGCAGTATATTTCTACAGCAGAAATACATGTTTGATTCATGAATCAATCTCAGTATGCAGCAAAGTGATGACAGTCATTGTCTCTGGATGGTGAGATTAGAGGTAACTCTTTTTTTCTTTTTGCTTATCTGTATTTTTCGGGTTTTGGTGCAGTTAATATGTATTACCAATAAACAGACATACTAGAAACAGTTCTAAGGAAGATTAGATTTAATTATAATGTCAAGTAAATAAAACTGGATTGAAAACTATATAAGCAGTATGACCTCAACTCAGTGAAACAGATAAATGATTAGGAAAACAAACCAGAAGAAAATGTGCCAAAATGTTAATAGTTGTCTCTGGGATCAGGACTCAATGTACTAGGCTAGGCTGAGAATGGGGAACATTAAAGGGTGCAAATTTTAAGGAGGCACTCACTTTCAGAGTCAGGCAAGTGCAGGACTGGCACTTGACAGTGGGCACCTCCTTAAATTTTATTTTCTTAGCACTTTGCTTGCCTCATCCTAATCTGGGCCCAGCAAGGAAATGACTATTTTGATTGTGCACTTGTAAGGAGAAATGTAGTTATTATATTATCCATTTCCCCCAGTCTATAAGCAACCAGTTAATTTTATGACTTTTCTTTCCAGTCTTGTTCCTAAGTCAGCCTGCTTTTCAATGTTCTTTACCAATACTCTGAATTCAGTTTGGACTTTGGAAAAATTCTTACTATAAATCAAGACAATCAACTGCTTTCTCTGATTCTATGTAAAGGAAACTTCCAGCCTCAGCTGGAGCTTTTTCTCAACACTGCCTAGCAATTCTGCATGTCCCTTATCAGCTACCTCACCCCTTCCCCATGAAAATGATTTCAAACCTTCTCAATTATTAAATTACTCATCAGGTCACCTGCTTTATTCTCAGTAAATGACTTTGCTTCCTCTATCAGTCTGGGTTCTGGCAGGAATCAGATGTCACATCCAAACTGGATAATTAAAATTAGTTTAATGAAGAAACCCTTTATAAAGGTGGGGACAGAGTTTCAGGAAACCAACATGGCATAGTGTACATCCTTGGGCTAGCAATAGTGGACAGTATTAAATCCCTAGGCTTTGGGGGCTAGGAAAGCAAGCAGTGATTAGAACTTGCAGAGGGCAACTGTGTAGAAATGGCTACCTGACAGAAACTATGACCTTTGGTAGAAAGACATAGTTGACCTGAAGCAAGAAAGTAAGTAGGGTACTGGGGAATAAATATCCAGGCCTCACTCACCTTACACTCTTCTATCTCCATCTGGTGCCTCCCATTGGCCAAACTCAAATTGAAGTGCCATATAGGTCGGCCTCCTGTTTTTAGAGCAGGATAGAAAA
>NW_006297038.1:97160-98078 GCF_000327345.1 Myotis davidii | reverse complement strand
GTGGATGCAGACACAGCATCCACAGGCTCCAACCGGGTCCCCGGTCCGTGTCCGGACAGTGTGCCCAGGAGGGGGGGTTGCTGCTACTTGGAGCTATCAGCAAGAGAACATACAGCAAGGTGACTGGAGGCAGGGAGAGCCGTTGCCTTCTCTCTGAAGGACTAGCTGGTGGCAACATATTACTGTCCAAACCCAGTTACCTGTGGTTTGTTATTTATTTATTTATTTATTTATTTTTGTCTAAATATTTACATATGTCTTTGTTTTCCCCAATTAACAACCACCCCTTTGGTGGCTCTCTAACACCACCACCCCTACCATTTGCCTCTGGATCTATTCTTGTTTATCAAATTATCTTGATCATTATATCCCATATATGAGTGAGATCATGTGATATTTTCACTCACCTTACACTCTTCTATCTCCATCTGGTGCCTCCCATTGGCCAAACTCAAATTGAAGTGCCATATAGGTCGGCCTCCTGTTTTTAGAGCAGGATAGAAAAGAGTGGAGTATCTGGATAGATAGACCTCTTATTTAAAAGCAAAAAAAGACCAGGAGTCACATACCATTGAAAGCATTTTCTTCACTTCCTCACCTCCCAGTCATTAACCAACTGTAGTCTGGCTCTTGACATAGCTAAAGGAAACATATTTTTATCCTCACTTTATTTATTTATTTATTTATTTATTTATTTATTTATTTATTTTTGTCTAAATATTTACATATGTCTTTGTTTTCCCCAATTAACAACCACCCCTTTGGTGGCTCTCTAACACCACCACCCCTACCATTTGCCTCTGGATCTATTCTTGTTTATCAAATTATCTTGATCATTATATCCCATATATGAGTGAGATCATGTGATATTTATCTTTATCCAACTGGCTTATTTCTCTTGGTATAATGCTCTCCAGT
>NW_006297038.1:95963-96847 GCF_000327345.1 Myotis davidii | reverse complement strand
AACAGTCAGCCTGGCTTGTGGCTGAGCCGAGTTCCCCCTGTGGGGGTGCACTGACCACCAGAGGGCAGCTTCTGCATTGAGCGTCTGCCCCCTGGTGGTCAGTGTGTGTCATAGTGACCAGTGATTCCCAGTCGCTCTGCAGTTAGGGTCAATTTGCATATTGCCCTTTTATTATATAGGATAGTATACCATTGTGTAGATGTAGCACAGTTTTTTAATCCACACATATGCTAATGGGCATTTAGGCTGTTCCCAAATCTTAGCTATTGTAAATTGTGCTGCTATGAACATAGGGTGCATATATCCTTTCTGATTAGTGTTTCTGGTTTCTTTAGATATAGTCCTAGAAGTGGGATTACTGGATCAAATGGGAGGTCCACTTTTAACTTTTTGGGGAAACTCCCTACTGTCTTACACAGTGGCTGCACTAGTCTGCATTCCCACCAGCAGTGAAGGATGGTTCCTTTTTCTCCACATACTCGCCAGCACTTATCGTTTGTTGATTTGTTGATGATAGCCATTCAGACAGGTGTGAGATGATACCTCATTGTTATGTTGATTTGCATCTCTTGGATGATTAGTTACTTTGAGCATGTTTTCATATGTCTCTGGGCCTTCTTTACGTCTTCGTATGAAAAGTGTCTATTTAGGTCTGTTGCATACTTTTTTTGATTGGGTTATTTATCTTCCTTTTGTTAAGTTGCATGAGTTCCCTGTACATGTTGGAGATTAAACCCTTATTGGTGATAACATTGGCAAATATGTTCTCCCATGCAGTGGACTTTCTTACTGTTTTGTTGATGGTTTCCTTTGCTGTGCAAAAACTTTTTATTTTGATGTAGTCCCATTTGTTTATTTTCTCTTTAGTTTCCATTGCCCTAGTA
>NW_006297038.1:94613-95733 GCF_000327345.1 Myotis davidii | reverse complement strand
AGCTGCCTCCTGCACATCTCCCACTGGGGATGTGCCCGCAACCCAGGTACATGCCCTTGACCGGAATCGAACCCGGGACCCTTCTGTCCTCAGACCGACGCTCTATCCACCGAGCCAAACCGGTTTCGGCTATCTTCCTTTTCTTAAGTTGTATGAGTTCTCTGTAAATTTTGGAGATTAAACCCTAATCAGAAATATCATTGACAGATATGTTCTCCCATTCAGTGGGCTTTCTTATTGTTTTGTTGATGGTTTCTTTTGCTGTGAATCTTTTTATTTTGATATAGTCCCATTTGTTTATTTTCTCTTTAGTCTTAATTGCCCTAGAAGGTGTGTCTGTAAAGATATTGCTACAATATATGTCTGCTATTTTGCTGCCTATGGAGTCTTGATGGATTTTGATGGTTTCCCATCTTACATTTAAGTTCTTTAGCCATTTTGAGTTTATTTTTGTGTATGGTGTAAATTGGTTATCTAGTTTCATTGTTTTTGCATGTATCTGGTCAAATTTCCCAGCATCATTTATTAAAGAGACTGTCTTGACTCCATTGTATGCTCTTGCCTCCTTTATCAAATATTAATTGAGCATAATGGCTTGGGTTGATTTCTGGGTTCTCTGTTCTGTTCCATTGGTCAATATGTCTGTTCTTGTGCCAGTACCATGCAGTTTTGAGAACCATGGCTTGGTAATATAGCTTTATATCTGGTATTGTGATCCCTCCAACTTTGTTATTCTTTCTCAGGATTGCTGTGGCATTTTGAGGTTTGTTTTTTTTTCCAGATGAATTTTTAGTGAGTTTGTTCTATATCTTTGAAATATGCTGTAGGAATTTTAATGGGGATTAAATTGAATCTGTAGATTGTTTTGGGTAGTATGGACATTTTAGTGATGTTGATTCTACTAATCCATGAACATGGTATGTTCTTCCATTTCTTTATGTCTTCCTCTGTCTCTTTTTTCAATGTCCTATAGTTTTCCAAGTACAGGTCTTTTATGTCCTTAGTTAAGTTTATTTACCAGCCTTTCATCCCTGGAATAAATCCCACTTGATCATGGTGTATGATCTTTCTGATGTAATGCAGGATCTGGTTTGCTAGAATTTTGTTGAGGAATTTATCA
>NW_006297038.1:91546-94447 GCF_000327345.1 Myotis davidii | reverse complement strand
AATGTCTTTATCTTGTTGGGGAATTAGGGTAATGCTGGATTCATAGAAAGAGGTTGGAATTGTTCCTTCCTTTTGAATTTTTTGGAATAGTCTGAGGAGGATAGGTTTTAGTTCTTCTTTGAATGATTGGGAGAACTCCCCTGTAAGGCTGTCCAAACCAGGGCTTTTGTTTGCTGGAAGATTTTTGATCGCTACTTCAATTTGTTTGGTAGTTATTGGCCTATTGAGGTTTTCTTTTTATTGTTCTTTGTGATTGAATTTTGGGCGCTTGTCTTTTTTTAAGAATATGTCCATTTCACCTAGGTTGTCCATTTGTTGGAATAAAGTTGTTCATAGTATTTTTTCATAATAATGTGTATTCCTGTGGGATCTGTTGTTACTTCACGTCCTTCATTTCTGATTTTGTTTATTTGGGTCCTCTTTCTTTTTTTCTTGGTGAGCCTGGCTAGAGCTTCATCAATCTTCTTTATTCTTTCAAAAAAAACAAACAATAAAAAACAAACAAACAAACAAACAAAAAACAGAACAGCTCTTGGTTTTGTTGATCTTTATAATTTAATTTAATTTTTTTTATTTTTGGTCTCTATGTCATTTATTTCTGCTCTGATCTTTATTATTTCCTTCTTTCTGCTTACATTAGTCTTTTCTTGTTGTTCTCTTTCTAACTCTTTGAGTTGTAGGGTTAGATAATTTATTACCATTATTTCTTGTCTTTTGAGATAGGCCTGTAGAGTTATGAACATCCCTCTCAAGACTGCTTTTGCTGTGTCCCATAGATTTTGGATTGTTGTGTTTTCATTGTCTTTTTTGCCATGATGCTTTTTATGTCTTCTTTGATCTCTTTGGTAATCCAATAATTGTTTAGTAGAATACTATTTAGCCTTTAGGTGTTTGATTTTTTTTAATAGTTTTTATTGTAGTTGATTTCTACTTTTATGCCATTGTGATCTGATAAGATGCTTGATATGATTTCTATCCTCTTAAATTTGAAGAGACTTTGCCTGTGTCCCAATATGTGATAAATCTTTGAAAATGACCCATGTGCACTTGTGAAATATTATATTCTGTGGCTTTGGGATGGAATGTTGTGAAGATGTCAATTATTTCCAACTGATCTAGTGAGTCATTTAGGATTGATATTTCTTTGTTGATTTTTTGTTTAGAGGATATGTCCTGTGGTGTTAATGGGGGTATTAAAGTCCCCTACTACGACTGTATTGCTGTCAATCTCCCCCTTGATATCCTCCAGAAATTTTTTTTTTTATGTATTTAAGGTGCTCCTGTATTGGGTGCATATATGTTTACCAGAGTTATATCTTCTTGTTGAATTGCTCCCTTTAGTATTATGAAGTGGCCTTCCTTATCTCTTGTTATGAGCTTCACTTTGAGGTCTTATTTGTCAGATATAATTATTGTAACACTAGTTTTTTTTTTCATTTCCATTTGCCTGACAAACCTTTTTCCTTCCCTTCACCATCAGTCTGTGTGAGTCCTTTGTTCTAAGGTGGGTTTCCTGCAGACGGCAGATATACAGGTCATGTTTTTTTATCCAGTCAGCTACCCTATGTCTTTTGGTTGGGGCATTTAATCCATTTACATTTAAAGTTATTATTGATAGGTACTTGTTTGTCCCCATTTTTATTCTTTATGCCTGTGTTCCTTCTTCATGTCTTATTTCTTCTCTTTACAATAGACCCTTCTGCATTTTTTGCATTGCTGGTTTGGTAGTAATGAACTCCCTTCGTCCTTTTTTTGTCTGTGAAGTTCCTGATTTCACCCTCAATTTTGATTGATAGCCTTGCTGGGTACAGTATTCTTGGATACAGACCCTACCTTTGCATGACTTTGTATTTTTCATTCCATTCCCTTATGGTCTGATGTGTTTCTGTTGAGAAATCAGTCCATAATCTGATGGGAGATTCTTGGTAGGTAACTTTCTGTCTCTCTCTGGCAGCCTTTAAGATTCTTGCTTTGTTGGTGGTGTTTTCCAATTGAATTTTAACATGTCTGTGTATCAATCTTTTTGGGGGATTCATCTTGTTTGGGACTCTGTGAGCTTCTTGGACTTGTGTGAGTTTTTTCTTCCCTATATCAGGGAAGTTATCTGTCATTATTTCTTCAAACAGTTTTCTATTCCTTGCTCAGTTTCCTTGCCTTCTGGCACCCCTATTATGCGGATGTTGTTTCATTTTCTCTTGTTCCAAAGTACCCTTTGGCTCTCTTCCTGTTTTTCAAGTGTTTTTTTTTTTTTCTAGATGCTGTTCTGCTTGGGTATTTTTTCCTACCTGTCTTCTAGCTTAATGATGCGGTCCTGCGCTTCTTTTAGTCTATTGTTGATGCTTTCCATTGAGTTCTTTATTGCAGTGTTATCATTTTTCATCTCTTCTTTGTTCTTCATTTACTTTTGGTTCTTACACATATTGTTGAATTTGTCTTCGGACCTTTTCAGTGACCTTATGACCATTGCTCTAAATTCTTTCTCTGCCATATTAATTGCCTCAATTTCTTTTACTTCCTTTTCTGGTGATTCTTCCTTTTTTCTTTCATATGTGGGCTCTTTCTTTGTCTCCCCATGATTGCTCCACTCAGGGTTTCTGGTTATGTAGCTATCTCTCTCCTGTGTTGACTTAAAGGCACAAAATACAACACAAAAAGACACAATGCACAGGGCACCAAACACAAATGTATTCATAATACTAATACCCCCAAATAATGGTGTCCACCATAGAAAAGAGATTTGGAGAATACAAAAGAGTGCAAAAATGATATTGAGAAAAGGAAAACTGTAAGAGAGAAAAGAAAGAGAAGAAAAAAGAAGTATATAAATTGGAAGAAAACTCCAAAAAACCAACAACTAATCCAAAAAAATGCAAAAAAAGAACACCCAAACAACAAACAACC
>NW_006297038.1:82701-90829 GCF_000327345.1 Myotis davidii | reverse complement strand
GGAGGGCAGTCAGGGGCAACTGCCGGTGGGAGTGGGCAGTAAGAGGTGACCAGATTGGCGGGGGTGGGGAAGCAGTTAGGGGCGACCAGGCTGGCAGGTGAGCGATTATGAGCCAGCAGTCCAGGACTGTGAGAGGGATGTCCCCCAAGGGGTCCCAGATTGGAGAGGGTGCAGGCTGGGCTGAGGGACACCACCCCCCACCCCGAGTGCATGAATTTCGTACACCAGGCCTCTAGTATATATATATATGAAAATTTATATGTATATAAATTTCTCCCTCTTTAATCTATCTATCTATGTATTCATTTACTATTGGAAAAGAAGAATAGAAAGTAGATAGGCCTGAGATGGTAATTGGAATTAGTTAATTTAGTAGAAGAAGAAGAAAAGAAGTGAGGAGAGGAAAATAGAAGCAAAAAAAAAAAGGAAAGAAAGAAAGAAAACAACAAGAACAAACAAAGAAACAAAAACTAACCAACATTCAAACAAACAACAACAAAATGGAAAGAAAGAAAAAGGCAAAAAAAAAAAATTGGATGGTGAAGAAAGAGAAGAAGGAAGTATGTATGGGCTTAGAGCAAGGGAAAGGAAATTAGATATATAAGATCAATTTTTTACAGGGAGTAAAAAGCTGGGATAGAGAAAAATTAAAGCAGGGACAGGGTAAGAGAAACAGGACAAAAAAGGAGGGGAAAGTGAAGAGTAGAGTTGGCATAAAGGAAAAATTGAATTCGAGTAAAATAATGCTAAAGAGAAAATAAAAATAGAATGTAGAACACTAATCCCAAAGTAAAATAAAATAAAGAAAAAATAAAACTTTTAAAAAGGTTAAAATAATAGTGTCTATACTAATAAAAAGGTAATATGCTAATTATACCGGGAGACCTTCCAGACAAAGCCATGGTGGCGGGGCCAAGGCATAGGCAGTTAAAGGTGATCAGGCCAGGAGGGGAGGGCAGTTGGTGGTGATCAGGTCTATGGGGGGGCAGTTGGGGACCAGCAGGCTGGCAGTAAGGGGCAGTTGGGGGCGATCAGGCCAGCAGGGTAGGCAGTTTGGGGTGAGCAGGCCATTGTGGGGGGTAGTTTGTGGCAATCAGGTCAGCAGTTGGGGCAGTTTGGGGTGAGCAGGCTGGCAGGGGAGCAGTTGGGGATGAGAAGGTTGGTGGGGAACAGTTAGGGGTGAGCAGGCAAGCAGGCAGAGTGGTTAGGGGCAATCAGGCAGGCAGTCAGGTGAGCAGTTATGAGCCAGTGGTCCCAGATTGTGATAGGGATGTCCAACTGCTGGTTTAGGCTCAATGCTACAGGACATCTGGCAGTTGGACACCCCTTGAGGGGTCCCAGATTGGAGAGGGTGCAAGCCAGGCTGAGAGACACCACCCTCTGCACTAATTTTGTGCACTGGGCCACTAGTTAATAATAATAGTTAAAAATAAAAATCCTACCTAATAAAAGAGTAATATGTAAATTAACCATCACTCCATGACAAAGATGGCAGTGTCCATATTGGCCGGGGCAGGATGTTGGCGGGATTGCCCTGGCAATTCGAGCTTAGCATCTGCACCCTGGCCACACAGAGGAAGGGAAAGGGAGGGGCTTTGGGCCAGAGGCTGGGGTGAGGGATGCTGGGCTCATGTCCCTGCGAGCCCAGCATCCACACCTTGGCTGTGTGGAGGGAGGGGAGAGGTGGGGAAGGTCCTTGGGCCAGAGGCATGGGTTCTGGGTGCCTTCTCTGCCAGAGCTGTGTACTGTCTCAGCCGCTGCCACCACCACCTCTGCTGCTGAAGCTGCTGCCACTGCTGGAACAGCCACCGGGACCTCAGCCTGTTTCTGAGCGTGCTGAGCCCTCAGCTGAGGCACCCAACACCCACCCCACCCGACTCCTACTCCCCCAAGCCAGCCTCCAGAGCTTCACATAAGACCCCTGCAGCCAACCGGGTCAAAGGCATGCCCCTAGCTGTCTCACCCTACCCCCTGCCCCAAACCCCGCATCCTCCTCAGACCCACAGTTCAGAGGCTCTGGGGAGTCCGCTGCAGATCTCCCAGCCAGCACTTCCCATGTGCCTGCTGGTCCCTGTAAGCACACCCCTTTCTGCACCCGCTGGTTCTGGTGTCCCATTTCCCCAAGCTCCCTATGGCATCTGGCTCTCACCCACATCCCTGCGGCTCCTGAGACCCCCACTCTCTTCTGCACCTCCACTCTCTCCTGCATTCTGTTCCTTTCTGTGTTTCTTTTGCCTCCTGCATTTAGCTCCCTCCTGCGCCCCTGCTCCCCTGGCTCCCCATCTACCTCCAGTGCCCAGATTTCCAGCTGGGTGAGCCCATGCTCCCTTTTGCAGAGAGGGAACTGCAGCATTCTCTAAGCACCTGAGAGCTTTGGACAGCCTGTCTACGAGGGTTGGAGGAGTTTGGCTGAGAAACTGTTCTTCAGGTGGGGCAGCCTAGCAGAGTGAGTGTAAAACCTTTTCCCTTTCTGGCAGGGACCCAGTCAGCCTGTCTCTGCATGCATCTTTTCCCCCTGGCTCTGTGCAGCTGGTACAGGACTTCAGGCTGCCTTTCTGGGCCCAGTCCAGCTGTGGGTCAACGTCTACAGTTCCCCTTTGCCAGCAGCCCTGTGGACCCCCTTCCACACTTGAGGGCTACACTGACCCCAACAGCTGCGGCTTTTGTGGGGTGTATTCTTCCTCTGAGACTCAGTTCCTGCTGCGCTCTTTTCTCACTCCAACCTGGCTCCCAGACCTCATCTTTCTCCAGGTGATATCTGTGGATTTCCCCACCAGCTGTGTCCAATTCACCAGTTCTGGGTGGGAGCTGATTGACCCAGCTCTTCCTTCTATCTGCTCTGTGAGAAGGTGCAGGGCCTGTCTGTGTTTCCTGCGCCACTTTGCCTCCCCCTGAGCAGACCTCCCAGGTGCCCATGGTGGGGGAGGCTGGAGTTCCAGCGCGCTCCTGGGTTCAGAACTGTGGCAACTAGTCCCTGGGCATTGTGGTTATAACGTCCCGGGAGGTACCGAGGTCTCCCCAGGTAAAGGTAAGGCTGGGGTTCCAATCATAGTCGGTCTCCCATTCACAGTCGGCCTCCCCTTCAAGATGGTGCAGCCTCTGCAGCAGAGCCGGCCACTCCACTCAGGGATAGATTTCAGCCACAGTAGAGGCTGCCTGGTTGGGGGATGGGGGCGGCCCGCCAGTCCCCAACAATCCCTTGGAATATAGCTGTCCCTCACTCACAAAAACAGACACTCCCCACACGTCCATGCACTCTCCCTTCATTCTCTCACACACTATCTTGCAGCCTGCCATCCCATTGGCAGCCATCTTGGATCTCTATCCTCACTCTATTTAATCTCTGAAGCATTTGACATTGACTAATCCCTTCTTATTGAAACTCTCTTCTGTTTTCTTTCCTATGCAAGGCAGGAAAGTATAGTAGTTAACAACATATCCTATTGAGTAAGATAAGGTTAACCCAGCTCTGTGTTTTTCTGTCTTATTTTCCTCACATTTGAAATTGAGGTAGTACTCCTGACACACTGCAAGTACTTTATAAATGAGTGCTATATCTGACTTCACTATCTCTGTTTTCCTGAAAAATTTTGGCCACCCCTCATAATCTTTTTTCATTATTCTCTTCTCATATATGTTACCAGAATCATGGTTTTTTACCCCTTATTTTCTTTATTCATACTGCATGGGTGAACTTGTTAAAAAGTTCACCACTGCTTTAACTACTTCTATATGATATTGATTGCTCATCTCTATTACCTACCCCAAAATCTTTCCTATGCTCAAAATTTGTTATTGAATATATCCGCTGGCATTGCAAATTCCACATGTCTGAAACCACACTCATGGTGTTTCTTTCATCTTTTCATAAATGCTCCACTTCCAGTGTTCCTTATCTCAGGAAATAGCACCAAATGTTCTCAGCTATAATAGCTAGAAACCTGGGCTCCATTCTTGATATACTCATTTCCCTAATTGCTCCTTCTCAATTCAATCAATATACATCCTGCTGTCTATTCTACTTCTTGTGTTTTTTTTTTTTTTCAAATTTTATTTTTTATTACAAAGGGTATTACATATGTGTCCATTAGGAAGAATCAAAAAATCTCAACAAGCCAATAACTATGGAAGAAATTGAAGCAGTCATCAAAAAGCTTCCAGCAAACAAAAGCCCAGGACCAGACGGCTTCACAGGGGAGTTTTACCAAACATTCAAGGAAGAACTAAAACCTATCCTCCTCAGACTACTACAAAAAATTCAAGAGGAAGGAACACTTCCAAGCTCATTCTATGAAGCCAGCATCACCCTAATACCAAAACCAGGTAAAGACAACACGATGAAAGAGAATTACTTCTTGTGTTTTGAATTCATCCACTTCTCATCACTACAGAAATTACTATAGTTCACATTCCCATTACTTCTTACATAATCACAATAATTGTTCTCTAACTTCTACTACTCTGCTGCCCTCGATAAGTCTATCTCAATTTTGCATGTTAGCTAATTTTGTTCATTAGATTCCACATCTGAGTGAAATCATATGGTATTTCTTTCTCTGACTAACTTATTTTATTTAGCATAATGCTCTCCACGTCCAACCAAGCTGTCACAAAATAATAAAAGTCCTTCTCTTTATGGCCAAGTAGTATTCCATTGTGTGTAGGCCACATTTTCATCCATTCCAGAAGAAAATTCCCATCCAGACCCAAATTCTATTTCAGACTTGAATTATGAAAATGTTGACTATGATCTCTCATTACCAAAACCCAAGATGGTTGCAGTTATATCATGAAACTCATGATAAAGAGCTATCCCATTTAGTCTCAATCTTGGCTAAGGTTAAATGGTCACCTGTCAATTTCTGTATATGTGCTTCAAAAACAGTTATCAAAGGGCAGAGGTTTTAGAGAGTAAACTTCTAATGATCTTGGACACTTTGTGACTTTGGCATGGAAGTAGGTACAACAATGGCAGATCTAAGTTCACACCTGAAAATGACATTTCTCTTCTCTGAACTCTCATGCCTCTCACAGTCTTTTACTGATTTCAGCCCTAAGGTATAGTTAATTTTGCACATCTTTTATCTTCTCTCCTAGACCATGCAGGACCTTGTGACCAATCCATCTCTGTAGCCTAAAATGCCTAGCACAGTGCTTGGTACTATAGTGGGTTTCAATAAATAATAATTGAATGAATAAACTAATTATATCTTGTCATTTGCTAGGTTTTACAACCTGCTGGCCTAGAGGAGATCATTTACCAGAATAGCTTTGTTTTCTTATAAAGGATTTTTTAGGCTGCTGAAGCACCTGAAAGGTCACTAGAATCACTGTATTATGTGGTTACATCTTCAGTTTAAGTGATAGCTGGTAATTCACATAGTTCCATTCTATTTAGTTCATCTTCATTACTTTTGGATAATTAATGATACATAGAAGTATGTGTCAACCCTGATTGACTGGTAGTGGCTGCCTGGGACACCTTGGTCAGAAGAGTTCTGAGAAATCTGGACTCAATGGGTAAATAATGTGACTGATTGGCAAGGTTTTCCTGGATACAGTGGGGATAGTATAAGTACAGATAACTCACATTCCTCATCTTTTAAGAGTATACCCTCAGGTGCTGTTATCCTCCACAGATAGAATATCAATTTATAAGATATGTATCATAAGAGACTGTAGGATCCAAAGTTTGTGAGTTCCTACTTAAGCTCTTGTTTCTCGTGAACAATTGATATCCCCAATACTTTTTGTCTTAGCCTGGCATCAATGAAGTTCTACTGTTATAGTAGATGTGAACAGGATTGGCAAAGGTAAAAAAAGTACTACACAAGTGGTAGGAGCTATTATTCCCTCACTTCATTTTTAGTGCAGTGGTTCTCCAAGTGTCTCCTTGGAACATCAGTATTAGCACCACTTGGGAATTTTCAGAATATAAATTCTCAGGCTTCATCCCAGACCTACTGAATCAGAAGCCACTGTTCCAAGCCCTCTAAATAACTCAGATAGGTAAACATCTAATTAGCCCTGGATTTTGCCTTTTCTTCAAAGGAAGGAGGCACCTTATTTCTAGGGTTAGGCCCCAAAATTGGAACTCGATTAGGACCAAACATCTTTCAGTCCACTAAATAAGTACTTATTCAAAAAACAAACAAACAAACAAAACCCTCTAATTCTTTCCTCAATCCACCCAAATAAAATATCACTAATCCATTGGGCAAAGCATCATATTCTGTTATGACTAGCATATTTAACATGAAGCCTTTGTACAAATTCTGTCCTAATACAGATCTACCTTTGGTTTCACAGAACGATAATTATATCCCACATAGAGGCCTGGTGCACAAAATTCATGCACAGATATAGTCCCTAGGCCTGGCCTGTGATCAGGGCCATCTTCCCCAGCTGCCCGCAGCTGGCTCCAACCCCTGCCACCACCCACCCCTGGTTCTCTGTTCACCATCAGGTGATCGGAGCCAGCTGGCTGGGGGGAGGAACTGAGAGGTTGGCTGCTCTCTCCCGCTTGCCAGCCCTGCCCCTACCATGGATCACCCTCTGTGTGGCGGGGGGGCAACTGGCAGGGCAAGGGCCTTAGCCTAGTGCTGCCTACATCCCCCACCACCCACCCCTGGTTCCCAGTTCGCCATATGGTGATCAGAACTGACAGCCGGAAGAAGGGACTAAGAGGTTGGCCATTCCCGCCCACTCACCAGCCCCACCCCTGCCACGGGTCACCCTCTGTGTGTGGGGTGACTGGTGGGGTGGGGGCCTTGGCCTGGGTCAACCTACATCCCCCACCACCCACCCCCAGTTGCTCATTTGCCATTGAGCGATCAGAGCCTGCCAGCTGGGGAAAGGGACCTAGAGTTGGTCAGTGCGCCTCAGTGACTGACTGAGTGGTTGTTCTGCTGTTAGGGTCAATTTGCATATTACCCTTTTATTATATAGGATAGAGGCCTGGTGCATGGGTGAGGGCCAGCCAGCCTGCCCTGATGGGGGCCCCTGATTGGGGTGGTGATCCCCACTGGGGGTTGGGGCTGGCAGGGGTGAGGGGCCATGGGAGGTTTGCAGGCAGGCCATGCCCCTGATAGGGGTGGGGTTCCCTGCTCGGGGGTGGGGCCAGCCAGGGTGAGAGGCTGCAGTCATTTTGGTCTCTGGTCGTTCTGGTCATTCTGCCATTTTAGTCACTGTGCTTTTATTATATAGGATGACTGTTAAATAAAGAGGGTCACACAGGAGTGCCTATTCTCATCAGTAAAGCAGTGCTATAGACTGTTTCCAAGACATGGGAATAGCTTTATGGTGACCATGATACCAAGTTAGGCATTAATCTCAATGACCATCCTTGGAGGCGATACTATTATTATCTCCATTTTTAAAATGAGAAAACTGAGGCTCAGAAGGGTTAGAGATCTTCCTACCCAAAATCAGACTGTGGAGCAATAGGAAATATTTGATTTAGGTTTTCTGGGGTAGCGGATTTATTTTTCCTACTTCAGACAGGGCTAAAAACCTATTCTTGCTTCTCCTGTCTATTAAACACACGCACACGCATGCACATACACACACACGAAGAAGAAAGTTGCCTAACTTCTTGAGGACTCCATTAGCATTTGAAACTAGACTTAAGTAGAGCATAAGGGATCTTAATAATCCTTATTGTATTTCTTCTATCTAATTTAACTCTGAATCAAGTTACTGAGGAAAGTTGTGGAATCTCTTTTTCCCTGATGCTTCTTAGACATTAAAAAGTTAATCTTCAGCCGAAGAAAGTTGCCTAACTTCTTGAGGACTCCATTAGCATTTGAAACTAGACTTAAGTAGAGCATAAGGGATCTTAATAATCCTTATTGTATTTCTTCTATCTAATTTAACTCTGAATCAAGTTACTGAGGAAAGTTGTGGAATCTCTTTTTCCCTGATGCTTCTTAGACATTACAAAGTTAATCTTCAGCCGATTCTGGAGAACCGAAGATGGCGGCATAGGTTAACGCCGGAAATTTGCTGCCTCCCAAAACAACTTCAAAAATACAACAAAAAGACAAAACGGACATCATCTAGAACTACAGGAAGGCTGGCTGAGTGGAAATTCTACAACTAGAAGGAAAGAAAAGCACACTGAGAGCCA
>NW_006297038.1:76582-81514 GCF_000327345.1 Myotis davidii | reverse complement strand
GAACAAGGACTGATCCAGAGATGGAGAGGCATTGATTGGACTGTCGGGCTTTGGCGGGAGGGTAGGGGAGGGTGGGCGTAAGGGGGAAAGAGCAACCAAAGGACTTACATGCAGGCATAGAGGCCTAACCAATGGACACGGACAATGGGGGGGGGGGGGGGGGGGGATGGGGGGACAGGGAAACATATGTAATATCTTAATCAATAAAAAATATATTAAAAAAAAAAGTTAATCTTACTGGAATGCTTGAGTTTAGCCTTGCCTCAGGTTTCACCTAAGTATGAGAATTTGGATAAAGAAAGGAATTATCCATCACCAAATATTGCTTGTCTCTTAAAAATGTTATGATAAAATTAATACTATTTTTGAAAGACTAAACCATACAGAATCTTAGTGAAAAGAAAAATTATCTACCCTCAAGGAGAGTATAATTTAGATAAAGAGATTAGTTCACTATTTCTAACATTAACAAACATTGATTGAGTTTTTATTATGCATCAAGCACTGTTCAAGGACATGTGGGAGATAAGGATGTGAAATCATCAATTAGGATGTATTTAGAGATATGGTGACTTTTTTTATTGTTTTATCAAAATGGCAGTGTCCCAAAAAAAGCTGCATCAGAATGTCCTACGGCCCTTTAAAATATGATTTTTGCTATCAATAAACTTAGGGTCATGAAGGAGTAATAGTGCCCATGTGTTGGTGATTTACATCATTATCACTAATCTTCACCACAATAATGCAGCATAGATATCATCTCCTCTTTATATAAGAGGAAATTGAGGACAAGAGTTATGTATTTTGCCCAAGATTGCATATCAGGTGAATAACCAAGCCAGTATTTGAATCCAGGTCAGTCTATTTTGTTGAGCCAAACCAAATGGAATGGTGGGGGCAGCAGCTAGATTTCAGTGGAAGGAGGAGTCATTTGTAAACAAGGAGACAAAGAAGGGAAACATAGATGACTCTTTCACAAGTCTGGCTGTAAAATTTGGAAGAGAAAAGTGCCAGAAATATGAGGGTCAGGGAAAGTTTGTTCTGGCTCATTTTGTGGGTGGACATGATCCAAGAAAATGCAGTGCCTGCCCTCTAGGCCTATATGGAAAGAAGCACTCCTCAAATTTGTTGTACAGAAAACCACTTCCAAAGACTTGATATAGATAGACACTAACTGGTCTAATTGATCTTCTTTGATATTTAGTAATTCAAAGAAGGGAGAGCCATCATCAGAAAACAATAAAGGAAACAAGTATGGGAGACTGGGAATAGGAAAACCGCACTTTACAGATCTTTCTGCCATGGTCTCTATGATGTACAGCATGCCATTCTAAAGGACTAGTTTGACACCCACCTGTGGTAGGCAAGATTCTAAAGTGGCCCTTAAGATTTCTGCTCCCAGGTATACATGCCCTACCTAATCACCTTAAGTGTGAGTGGTACCTGTGAATATAGAGATATTACCCCCCTGTTTTTGTCATATTATATGACAAGGGGAGATTATCTTGGATGGGTCTGATGTAATCAGGCAAGCCCTTTAAAAGCAGAGTTTGCTCCTGCTGGTTTCAGAAGAGAGAGTCAGAGATCTGAATGTTGGGAAGAATTTGACACATAATTACTACTTGGAAAATGGAGGGGACCACATGACAAGGAATGTGGGCAGCCCTAGGAGCTTAATGTTATCCCTGGCTGACATTTAGCAAGGAAACAGGGATTTCAGTCCTGAAACGTCAGTGAACTGAATTCAGCCAACAACCTGAATAAGCCTGGAAACAGATTTTCCCCAGGCTTTGCAGATGAGAACTCAGCCCAGCCAATACCTTGATTTTAGCTTCTTGACACTGAGCAGAGAAGCCAGTTGAGTCACCCCCTACAGAACTGCAAACTAACAAATAAGTGTGATTTTAAGTCATTATGTTTATGGTAATTTGTTAAGCAGTAAGAGAAAAAAAATATGCCACCTTTTCTAAGAGACTTTTCCTAACTAATCTCAGTTTAATATGGTCCCCTGAGAATAGGGAGCATACCTTATTCATCACCATGCCCCTCACTGTGCTCAGAGCTTCACACAATTAAAATCACACAATAAAAGACAAAAACAATCAGAGAGAAAACATTCCCTTCAAAGTTTAATTTTTGTTTTATCAAACCACAGAAGTGCTCCCTGGGAATGAATGAGTGAGTGAATGAATTAGTTACTGAACATCTACACTAATAAAAGAGAAACATGCAAATTAACCATCACTCCACCACTCCGCTATACCCACCAGCCAATCAGGAGTGAGTATGCAAATTAATCCAACTAAGATGGCGGCGGCCACGGAACTGGAGCAAGCAGAAGCCTTCCCGCCTGCCCTGGCTGGCCCTGGGCTCCGCTCAAGGCTACAAAGTTCCAATTATAGAAGGTAAATAAATCCCAGATACCTGCTTCCAGCCTGCCCTGGCCTCCACTCAAGGAGGCGCTGAAAAATAAAAGAATAAAAAGAGAGGCTGGGAACTTGGGTTGCCAGGGTTGTGGCCAGTCTGAAAACAGCCATCAGCCCCTCACTCAGGCTGGCCAGGCAACCCCCTCACCCTGAAGGGGCTGTGGGCAGCCTGCAAACGTACCTCAGCCCCTTACCCAGGCTGGACACACCCGCATGGGGTGAGGGACCTCGGGTGCCAGAGGGAAGGCGGTGCCGGCAGCCGGGGAAAGGAAGGCCTACTCATGCATGAATTTCACGCATCGGGCCTCTAGTCTATACTAATAAAAGGGTAATATGCTAATTAGACCATGAGACCTTCTGGGAGACTTTCCAGCCATTCTTCTGGACAAAGCCATGGTGGCAGGGCCAAGCTAGAGGCAGTTAGAGGCCATGACGGGAGGGCAGTTGTGGGTTATCAGGCCAGGATGGGACGGCAGTTGTGGGTAATCAGGCTGATGGGGGCGGGACCATTGGGGGTAAGCAGACCAGCAGGAGGCCAGTTGGGGGCACGCAGGCCAGTGTGGAGGGAAGGTGGGGGCATGCAGGCCAGCAGGGGGGGCAGTTGGGGGCAAGCATACTGACATGGGGGGCAGTTGGGGGTGATCAGTCTGGTGGGGGGGCATTTGGGGCCAAGCAGGCCGGCAGCGGGGGGCAGTTAGGGGCGAGCAGGCCGGCAGGCAGAGTAGTTAGGGGCAATCAGGCAGGCGGGTGAGTGGTTAGGATTTGCATAATGTAAACAAGTTTTTCCATGATGTATTCATTCTTCCTAGTTCTTCGCTTGTAATCCTGAAATAGGCAAATAACCTATTCCTCTTTATCTTCTTCATCAGTCAACAATTATAGAGATGTGGCATTGAAATAGAATTTGGGCATATATATCCAAAGAAAGCAATACAAATATATAAATGCTAAGGAGAAATAAGTCTTTATGCTTTTTGGAGAACACATGATTGCTAATGATTTATTTTATATATGCATACATATATACACTTATGTGTGTATATATACACTTATGTGTATATATGTATGCACATAGACACACACATAAAGGAAACCTCATATACTTTACAGTTTATAAAGGTCTTGTAAGATTATAGGGCTATTTGAGCCTCAAAACTCTGAGGCAGACAGGACAAAGATTTGTATAAATTTTTTAATCCTCACCCGAGGATATTTTTCCATTGATTTTTAGAGAGATTGGAAGAAAGAGGGAAAGACAGAGAGAAATATCAATGTGAGAAAAACATATGGATTGGTTGCCTCCTGCACATGCCCTGGCCAGGGAGGAGCCTGCAACCGAGGGACTTGCCCTTGACCCAGGAATCGAACCCAGGACCCTTTGGTCCACAGTCCGATGCTCTATCCACTGAGCCAAACCATCTAAGGCTGTATTTTTATTTTTAAATTAAGAACCTGAAGCTCAGTGAAATCATTTGCCCAGGTTTACACAGTAAATTAGGGAAATCGTTGAAGGGCTAGATTTCCAATGTCTACTGTTGTTTCCTGTGATAATTATTTAGGCATGCTTCTGATGACCTTTTCATGAACATCTAGAAATGCCCACAGGTACTAACTTAGTTCTTGGCTAACTAAAGTCCTTTAAACGATTTTAATGTCAAACAATCTCATAATCAAAGTTGTAAAACCTTTTATTTTATGTCATACATTCATTCATTCAACAAATATTTATTGAACACCTACAGTGGGCATTGTTCTTGACTTGGTAAATACAGTGGTGAAAAAGGCAGTCACGGTCCCTTTCTTATAAAGTTTACATAGTAAAGTCATTCACTGAATTACACAGAAATACTGACATTGACTTCAGTTAAGGAGCCCACATTATTCCTTCTTGACTCCCTTAGGTAGAGGCTGGGAAATATAAAGAAAGAAGAAATAGAGTGGTGAATGTAACATTGTCTTTGCCACATGTTCCAGGGGAAGAGGTGATTCTTCCATCCACTTTCCCCTGTGTGCTGATTTTAGTCAGGCCTCTTTTGCTACATGGTAAACCCACTCAAGTCACCCCCAAGGCAAATGGAGAGAGTATTGCAAGGACATGCTTGCATTGGAACTGGCCTCAAAATATGTCAAGAGACAGCTACTTTTCTGTGGATCACTCAGGGGTTGAAGTCTCTTTACTTGGGCTTGCCTGTTTTATCCTGCCTATGTGCTCCATTCACCTTTTTACCAATCTGATTTCATAACTATTATATCTTGTACATACAATGGCCCTGGGTCTCCCTGATGACTTTCCAGCTCAGCTGCCCTGGCACAGTTTCTCAGTTTTCTAGACTAAATTGCCAAGGGCAGAAGTCTACTTCCTCAAATCCTTTTTTTAAATATATATTTTATTTTTTACAGAGAGGAAGGGAGAGGGATAGAGAGTTAGAAACATCGATGAGAGAGAAACATCGATCAGCTGCCTCCTGCACATCCCCTACTGGGGATGTGCCCGCAACCAAGGTAC
>NW_006297038.1:63714-75256 GCF_000327345.1 Myotis davidii | reverse complement strand
ATGTGTACCAATATATTTTTGAAAATTTGGAGAAGCAAAATGGACCCTTATTTTTGGTCATTATTTAATTACTACTAAGGTTACTTTTTCCTATGTATTTTATTTTAAATATATTTTCATTGATTTCAGAGAAGAAGGGAGAGGAAAAGAGATATAGAAACATCAGTGATGAGAAAGAACCATTGATCAGCTGCCTCCTGCACACCCCTACTGGGGGTCAAGCCCACAACCTGGGCATGTGCCCTTGACCAGAACTGAACCTGGGACCTTTCAGTCCACAGACCAATGCTCTATCCACTGAGCCAAACCAGGTAGGGTTCAACTCCTTTTTTTTTTTTTAAACCAGGCCATCCGAGCTACTTAGATCCCTGACCAGCCTATATCAGACACAATTGGGCCAATGGCCCACCCTGGCCATATAAGGCATAGCCAGGAGGCCAGGTCACATAATACACTGACAATTCAACAAACTATACAACAGGAAGTATCTCCTGAAGCTTCTTCTGCTGTTTGCAGGGCAGACAACAATTGACATATATCATACAATGATATCTTTAGGACAATGGGTCTATATGACCACAGGACAGGAAGCTTCTAAGTGTCATAGCTATGCAAGGCCAGCAGACTATCCCAGAATTAGTTTGGTGGAAATATTGTGTTTTAGCCCATTTCATCTCCATCCCATGCTCCTTCTGATGTACCTTCCTATACTGCAGAGGATGGAAAGATAGAAGGTGTATTTCTCAGTTTCTCTTGCAGCTGGGTTTCTGGATGCAAAAATAGATTCTACCAATTAGATTCACTTGTTTGGTTTTCCAAGGCAGAAGTGAAATGTAGGTTATTTCTCTGCGTTTTTAGTTGTTTTCTCCAAGCAAGCAAGGTCTCAGGGGTGCAAGACTTTTCTTTACTGGTGGTCCTGTGTCTATTCCCTAGCTTCCTGAATGTTGGGAAGCAATTGAAACTGAGATACTGGCCAGAGTTTGTTTCAGTGCCCAGCAATCATCTCTGTGTTGGACTAGAGACAGTTGGGGTAGAAATAGTAGCTTCTTAATTTCCTGATTCCTGGATAACAGCAGCAGCAGTGTGTTCTTGAATTTGGTGGTTTCATTGGTGACATTAGAGATAGTAATTCTTCACTGTAGTCAGTCTGTCATGTTCTGGGAGTCATTTTTGGATGTCCAGCAAAGAGCTCACTCCTTTAGCCCTACCAATAATCTTTCAGTATCCTATATAATAAAAGCCTAATATGCAAATTGACCAAAAGGCAGAACAACTGGTCTGCGGGGGGCAGGGCTGGTGAGCTGGTGGCGCCAGGCCAGCCAAGGCAGAGGGAGGGAACTGCAATTGAGGGGGGGGGTGTGGTGGAGGGGCAATCGGGGGGCAGGGATAGCCACTTGCTGGCTGACGCCTTCCCGCAATTGGCTTGTCAGTGACCTCCCACAGAGGGAGGCCACCAGCAGTGGCGGGGTGCTGGGGGATGGGGCCAGAGCTATCCCAGGGCTGACTGCTGGCAAGTGCAGCAGTGGTGGCGGGAGCCTCTCCTGCCTCCGCAGCAGTGCTATGGATTCCCAACTGATGGCTAGCTTATGCAAATTGACCAAAAGGCAGAACAACTGGTCTGCGGGGGGCAGGGCTGGTGAGCTGGTGGCGCCAGGCCAGCCAAGGCAGAGGGAGGGAACTGCAATTGAGGGGGGGGGGGTGGTGGAGGGGCAATCGGGGGGCAGGGATGGCCACTTGCTGGCTGATGCCTTCCCCCAATTGGCTTGTCAGTGACCTCCCACAGAGGGAGGCCACCAGCAGTGGCGGGGTGATGGGGGATGGTGCCAGAGCTATCCCAGGGCTGACTGCTGGCAAGTGCAGCAGTGGTGGCGGGAGCCTCTCCTGCCTCCGCAGCAGTGCTATGGATTCCCAACTGATGGCTAGCTCATCAGTCAGACATCCCCCGAGGGCTTCCAGACTGAGAGAATGCTGTAGGGACCGAGGGACCCCTTTAGTGAACAAATTTTCGTGCACCGGGCCTCTAGTATTAAATAATTTCTGATTATTATATCTTGAGTGGTTTCTGTTTCTTACCTTGAACCCTGATTGACAGACACATCAACTGTGCACTGCCCCAATGTGAAGTGGAAAATAGAGCAGTTTAAAAACAAGAGTACAGCCTGGACTGGTTTGGCTCAGCAGAGAGAGCGTTGGCCTGCAGACTGAAGGGTCCCGGGTTCAATCCCGGTCAAGGGCATGTACCTTGGTTGCGGGCACATCCCCAGTGGGGGGTGTGCAGGAGGCAGCTGATATATGTTTCTCTCTCATCGATGCTTCTAACTCTCTATCCTTTCCCTTCCTCTCTGTAAAAAATTCAATAAAATATATTTAAAAAAACCACAAGAGTACATTCATCAAACCATTTGGTTGTTGTTTTTTGCATGTGAAATGCTAATGAAATTCTGTAATTGGAAGGTGACTATGTTTCACATCTTCCCCCACACACCCCCTATTTAACTTCAGAAATATAAGCAGTTTCAGTAATCACTAAAGGAACTTTATAAAAAATATGCTGCAGCAAATTTCAAAGTTAAAAACATTGGATTTTAGATTTAACTAAGCAAGCAGGTTCCTGGCATAGTTCCTCCTCTATGCCAGGCACTGGACTAGGGGTGGCTGATTCAAAGATAAGTGGAATTTGGTCTGTGTTCTCAGAAAGTATACCACTTCCATGTTAGAAAGAATAATTTTAATATAAGTCAATAATTTTAATATAAGTCTTCCTTGATAAATACCAAGGAAGACTTCTAGAGAAAATGCAATGAGAACATGGGGAAGGAAGTAAGATAAATTCTGTCTGAGGTAGGACAGAGAATGAGTCCTAGATAAGCTGTCAACTAAGCTGGGCCTTGAAATATGAGTAGAATTTTGTCATAAAGAACAATATTGACCTTCCAGGAACCCACTAAGCTCTGTCTAAAGAACAATATTGCCCTTCCAGGAATCCACTAAGCTCTATCTTCACTTTTAAAAATATATATATTTTTATTGATTTTAGAGAGGAAGGGAGAGGGAGAGAGAGAGAGAAACATCAATGACAAGTGAGAATCATTGATTGGCTGCCTCCCATATGCTCTCTATTGGGGATCAAGCCCATAACCCGGACATGTCCCTGACCTGGACTTTAACCATGTCCTCCTGGTTCATAGGTCAATGCTCAACCACTGAGCAACACTGGCCAGGCTATCTTCACTTTTTTTTTTTTAAACTTCCATGTGAGTATAATTTTCACTGCCTTTTTTTCCATACTTTTACTTTTCAACTGAAAGTGCATATGAGCCACACATGCATCTTGGGGCAAGGAGAAAGTGAAAAAATGTGGAAGTGAATTGCACTGTGGAATTTGTGAGTGGGTTCTGGCAATCTGCATTAGGAGGCAACCATTAGAGTTAAGTACTTGCTGAAATTACTTTTTATCAGCCAGACAAGATGTAATCAAGTTAAAGGATGAAGGCTTTGGGCAAAACAAAGAAAGAAACCAAGTAGGGAAATTATTTTCTAGGGGCCTCACAGTAAATCAGGAGAAATTCTAGGAAAAGCAGGATAATATAACTCAAGGAACAGGGCATGGAGGACCAGAGAACTTCAATTCTGGTCTTGACTCTGATACTAATAGGATTTGTGACTTTAAATAGGCCACTTCGCCTCTCTAGCATTTGATGATTTATTTATTTCCCTTTGGGTAATAGAATAGAGAACAAAAGCAGCCAGCAAATAGTAGGCTAGATTCCAGAAGCCTAAAAACTGACATACTAAAGAGGCTCTAAAAATGCATTTATACCAATCCAAATCCTAATCATTTCTACATTATCTAAAACAAGAATGGCCCAGAAATTCATTTTACACAACCTTTCCACATTAAAACCCTGGCCTGGAGAATTTAGTATGTGGATTAACCCCAATTAGACCCTATTTTCCTACGTAAGCAAGTAAAAGTCTTTGAAATTTCATGTCTCCAATTGTTAAATGACACAGAAACACAGCCATGGAAAATGGCATCACATATGGGAAAACCAAGGTTCAGAGAGATCTAATGACTTATGTAAAGTCAAACACATAGTAAGTGTTAGGGCTGGTCCCAGAACTCAAGCCTATATCACTCCAGAGCCCAAGTTTTTATCACTACCCAAATAATGCTGACATAGATAAAGCACTTAGTTACTGAATCTTTTCAACCTCTTTTTGAGGTGTGACTAGTTAGCATTTTTAAAGAGGAGATGAGTAAGGTTCATGAACTTTAAATTTGTTTTCTATTATTATGTAACAAATCACCACAAAGTTACTGGCCTAAAACAACACCCATGTATAATTGCAGTTTTCATGGGTCAGAAATCTGAGGACAACTCAGCTCAGCCCTCTGCTCAGGGTTTCACAAGGCTGCAGTCAAGGTATTGACTGGGGCTGGAATCTCAACTAAGGCTCAAGGTCCTATTACAAACTCATGTGTTTGTTGGCAAAATTCATTTTCTTGGCAGTTCCTTCTTTAAGGCCAGCAGAAAAAGGAATCTGACTTCTTCCAGTCTCTTCTTTCAGGGAAGGCCTGGAACCTCTTTTAAAGGGATCAACTAATTAAGGTCACACCCACCCAAGAAATGTTTGATTAACAAAAAGTTAACTGATTAGATTCCCTACTTACATCTGAAAAATCCCACCACATTTGTGATATTCTATTGGTTAGAAGCAAGTAACAGTCTCCACCCACATTCAAGAGGAAGGGCTTATATAAGTATGTAGATACCAGAGTATGGGAATTATAGGGGCCATCTTAGAATTTTGCCTACCACAAAGTTGAAGAAACTTTTCCAACTGATGTTTTTCATGTTTCTATTCTAGGCACCCAAATTATTTGATATCTCTGGAGCAACAATTGCAATAATTGTTTTAGCATATTCTTCCTAGTAGCTGTGTTTGATTGCCGTATAATAATTTAAGACATGAAGTTTATAAAACAAGTGCTAAAAGAAATTCTTAACTAACAGCGTTGCTGAGAGGATTAAATTCAATAAAGTATGTTAAATGCTTCACATGGTAGCATGCACAAAGTAAGTGCTCAGTGAATAGTGGTGGGGAAGAATGGAGTCTTGGGCCTTCTCTTGTCTCTGGGATATGCCTGTCTGGAAAGCTGGTGGGAAGCTGGATGGGTAGAGCTGGGTTCCAGCCACATGTCTCCAGCTCAGAGGCCAAAATACTCTGCACCCTGGCTTTACACTCTGCTTGTGGTTTCCCCTTTGCTTCTCACAGCTGGGGCTTATGGCCAGGTGAATGATCAGGAAGCTTCCAGTTCTACAGCCAGGTTCAGTTTGAGAGTTTACTTTTGACTCACCAAGAAGCAAAGGAAGTGCAGTGGAGTAGTTTCAGGTTAGAGCTGTAAAATCAGAGGGTCTTGTGTTTGGATCCCAACTGTCTAGTATAAGGCAATTTAACATTAATTATCAGTGCCTCTGGCTATAATGTGGGGATTATAAATATTAGTTACCTCATGGGATCATTCATTGAGTTGGCAAATATTTATTGAGTGCCTACTTAGGTACCAGTTATGGTGCTAGATTCTGAGGATACAGCAGAGAACAAGCAGACAAGAATCTTGACCCTCGTGGAGGCATATAAGTAACAATATAAGTAAGTAAATATACAACATGCTTCATAGTGACAAATGTTACGCATTTATGAGAGGGAGCTAATGTGTCATAGTTGTGGCAGGGGATCACAATTTTAAATAGGGTAGTCAAGGAAGGCCTTATCAAAAAGATTATCTGAAGCAAGTGAGGGGCCAAGCCATGTATATACTGGGAAAGAACATTCCAGGCAGAAGGCACTGCATGTGCAAAGGCTCTAGGACAGGGGTGGGCAACCTTTTTGTGAGTGCGTGCCAAAACCAGCAAAATCTCTGACTCAAAATTTTTCTGCATGCCAACTCTAATTTTTTGAGAACATATTACACCTACTTGATCTCTCTTAAGGTGTACGTATGTGAAGAACCTCAAAGAAATAATAAAATTTTTCGACACTTCTCTCTGGTACTCCTGTCTCTTATCGATTTTTTTCAATGCTTTCCAAGTCAACTCTAAGGTCAATAAATTTCTGCTTCCAAATTGAGCTACTCTGAAATTCAATCAACTGCATTTCAAGGTCAGCCATGTCTATCCATGAAAACATTTGTAATTTTAGTTCCTCCAGTTTCATGCTGTCTGGAAACCTCATGAATTTTGCTGTCTCTTCCAATTCTCTGAATTTCACAAATCTTGAGAAGAACTGCTCAATAGTTGACTCGATGATGTTTAAAAACAGCTTTTGAAGGCTTTGACAGTCTGTTCTGTTATCTTTTGGGAGGTCTTTGATGTGCCTCTTGAGGTTTGGGAAATATCTAAATCTCTCACCATCCACATCCCTCTTAAAGACTTCGTTTCTTTTCAACAGCCTTTATGTAACCAAACATAACATCAAGTGTCTTGCCAGTTCCTTGTAATTTAACATTATAGTCATTCAAATGTTCACAAAAATTGTAAATGGAATATTATAAGAGAGGGTTTCACATGCCAGCAAAGGTTACTGGCATACCATGTTTGGCACATGTGCCAGGGGTTTCTCACCCCTGCTCTAGGATGAGAACACACTGTAAGGCATGGGAACAGCAAGAAAGCCAGTGTGACTGGAAAGGGTTGTGCGTGTGGATTTGTGAAGATCAAATGAGGTATTGTGTGTGAAGCATGCAGCACAGGGCCTGGATCTAAGGAGTCCCTCATTAAGGTTGGGGTGTGCATGGAATAGATACACTAGCAGAACTGTGGGCACCCACCCAATCTGCACAGACTAGATCTGAACCCCCTTGTGGAAGTGTATGTGTGGTAGTGCCATTCTCCTCCTTTCCAAAAAGAATATAGTCTTACTTGGGTACACTTAGGACTACACTCAATGCCATTTTCACCTGGGAGCTGGCACCATGATTGATGGTCCCTCTTATGTGCAAGCCTCATTGATGAAGCTGGTAAGGAGAAAAGAGAGTGAGGCCTTAAGTGATTTTCCAGGCCATATGGGGCAGAGTGAGATTAGGACTAGAGATCCACTGTCATTTTACTGTGGGGTTGGGGGAGGCGGGTAATAGGCTAGTGAAATGTGGTTCTGTGGTCTCAGGGAGCCTCAGGGTATTCCAGATTGCACATACAATCACAACTAACCATAACTCATCCCTGGGCTAATTGGAATCCTCATAATCCCATGAGGTACTGGCTACTATTTCTCTAGTTTACAGAAGAGAAATTGGACACAGTAAGATCAAGTGCTCTGTCCAAAATCAACTAAGTGATGAAAGATGATGCCAGGAGCATTCAGATGGCTGTTGCATGTAAGGGAGCCAAAGATGTATATGGAAGTTGGGATATAGGACCAGGAAATAGGATGTAATAAACTAGCTTGGAGTCAGCAGGGATGGAAAAGAAAGAGAAGTTCCTGAGTTCAGCACTCCAACTACCAGTTGCATTATTTATGGAGTTCTGACCATCCTCCAGACAGCAAATAAAGGACTTGATGCCTGCATTACCTACAGAAAACAGGTCAAGATTTTTCTGGTCTTTGCCAATGTATCTCCAGGCAATTAAGTTCAATCTCTCAGGGAAAATTTTCTGATTTCTAATTCTAATTTAGCATCAACCAAAAGTTTCAGAAAAATCTATACAGTTTAGTTCTAATTTTGCATAAGCACATAAGTATAACCTGTAGGAACACTACAGAGACTTTATTCATTCATACCCTGTATTAACTCATTTGTGGTCTATTGAAAGCATAATTAAAAGTTAGATGCCACCAGATATCAATTAAAAGAACTGAGCAATTCTAGAGAGATTTTACTTTTCAAACCCATTAGCAATGGGGGAAAAAAAACTGTCAGAAGTTCTAAGAACAAATGAGGATAACAAGCACCCACTAAATGCATTGATAGGCTAGGTTGTTTAGAAGCACAAAGCCTCAGGAATGAGCCTACAGTCACTAAAAGTCTTATTTTCAACTTATCACTGGGTGATATTGGGACAAAAGCCATGCTGGATATTCTCCATTTGTTGTTCCAGATCCCCTTGCCACCATTCTCCATCTTGCTCTGTGCTCCAAGAGGCAGACCCTTTAAGACTGCATCACCTGAGCTTTGTAGTCTCCTGGATTCCAGTTGGCTTTGATCAATGAGAAGTATTGGCAGAAGGTTGAAGGGTAGAAGGAGAGAGAGAATAGGGTATTTATTCCCTTGGCTCCCTTACTCTCTCATTGTTATAGAGTGAATGTTTGTGTTCTTCCCCCATCCCAGTTCATAAATTGAATCCTAATCCCCAGTGTGATGGTAATAGGAGAAAGGGCCTTTGGGGGTGATTAGGTCATGAGAGCTGAGCAGTTATGAATGGTATTAGTGTCCTTATAAAAAGATCCCAGAGAGTTCCCTCACCCCTTCCCTCATGTAAAGACACAGAAAAAAGACAATTCTCTATGAACGAAGAAGGTACTCACCAGACATCCAAAAACTGTAAGAAATAAAGTTGTTTATAAGTCACCAGTTTATGATATTTTGTTATAATAATCTGTACAGACTAAGATACCAGGCCACAGGTTGGCAGAGCCTGCCTTCTTTCACAAAAAACCACATCTGCTGCTGTGCAGCCCCCTCCCACAACTATAGCTTTGAGGGAGTTCCATGTATACTTCCCCCTGCTCCTTCAGGCTAGGGGTGGTAACAGCTTCCTGCTGTGGCAAGACTTAGAGTCTTTCCCCATCCCTTGTCATCTCCCTGTCAGCTCCCTTTACCCAGCCAACAAACTTTTGTAAGTAGTCTCTTCCTTAGACTCTACTCTTTACCCCTTTGGGTACACTATCTCTTTCCCGCCAGTGCCATGATGAATGTGTTTATATAACATCTGTGGGCCTCAAAGTCTCTGTTTGAGTAATGAAATTTTGTCTTCTGACCATTACAGAGAGATTCAATAATTCACCAAATATTTGTGGAATGCTAATATGTGCCAGATGCTCAGAGGAGAAATGAGAAAGGCAATGATGCTCTTGGTCCTATGAATAGGAGGCAATGGTATTTCAATCCCAGGAGGGAATAGCACTTCATTCCATCCTGACCCTCTCCAGCATTTCCAGCAGGGAGCTCAGAGTTGGGGCTGGACTTAATCACCAAGGAGCAGCTTGCCTTACTAACATAGAGTTTTTACCTAAGAAGTCTCAAGTTCTGGGACAGTAGGTTCAGGGCAAAGTGTAGGATATAGGTGTTGTGAAGGCTGGAGATAATTTTTTCTTAAGAAATCTTTACTAGTATTGTTGTAATGTACCCTGCGAATCACAGAAGGACGCCTCAAGAAGTCGAATTAGAGTCACATTTATTGCAATCCGGGACTATGAGGGGCCATTCCCAAATCTCATAGCAAAAAGATGGTGGCAAAACCAGACTTATATAGGCAAAAATCACAAAGATATTGATTACATCCCAGGGTTTGGAATGTGGCACCTGGCTCCCAAAAAAAGCAGATTACAGAAGCAGAATTAAGCATGTTAATTACAGTTTCGGGTCTCAGGATCACTGAGTTGATAGAAACACATTATCTAGAGCCCTTGGGCCTCCAGACCACTGAGTTGTCAGGACAATTTAGAGTAATTGTGCTGTCCTGTTTCCAGGTAGAATGTGCTCTCTAAAACCAGTATGATAACAATCAATGGGATAGTCATTCAATCGATAAGGCATTCAATCGAATGGGATAACTTATACAATTCAGAAAATCAAAGTAACTGTCCATTGTTAAACAAAGCAAATAGGTACCATACTTCAGTATGTGATAATAACTATAATTAAATGTAAAAAATAGGTTTTGGATCCAGGCAACTCAAGTTGCAACTCTAGCACTTTCACTTGCATGAAGAAATATCTAAAGACCTAAGAATAGGGCCTGGATTATAGTAAATAGACCATTAATGATAACAAACACAGCAACAACCATAAAAGCAATAACAACAATAGCTAACAGCTATATGTTGATTAGAATATGGCAGGGACTACTTGAAAGTCCTTTGCATATCTCTACAACAACCTTATGAAATGGATCTTGTTAACCTTATTTTCCAAGTGGGGAAAAAAAAGAACTATGGAGAATATGTTAGTTTCCTATGGCTGCTATAGCAAATTGCCATAAACTAGTTGGCTTAAAATAAGAGAAAATTATATTTTCATTGTTCTGGAGGCAAGACTCCAAAATCAGTATTATTGGGTGGAAATCAAGGTGTTAACAGAGCCACACTCCCTCAGAAGGCTCTGATGGAGAATCCATTCCTTGCCACTTCCAGCTTTTGTGGCTGCCAGAATTCCTTGGCTTGTGGCCATAACATATTTTTCCATATACAAGCCCAGGGATTAGGACTTAGATATTTTGGGGGCCATTATTCAACCTATCACAAAAAAGGTTAAGTAACTTGTCCACAATAACACAGATACTCATTATTATAAATTCTGTATTAATATATAATTTGGGAGAAATTATTTATTTTCATCTATGTAATGGCAGTGAAAAATCCAAACCCTGTGGCAAACAAATAAATAATTATTAAGATCTTCAAGGAGAATGTGAAGGCACAAAGGCAGGGCCTCTTTCTACTTCAGCTTTGTGTCTAAGGCAACTCATAATAAGCATTTAGGACAAGTTCATTGAGGAAACAAATTAATGCATTTATGAGAGCACAGTATATTCATACTGATCTTCTAAGTTTACAAAGTCCTTTATATCCATCAGTTCATTTGACTTCACAATAAGCCTGTGAGGTAGGTAGTATGGGCCCTACTATTCCAATTTTATACAGGTGAAGCAGGCTAAGAAAGGTTAATAACAAAACAATATCAGCTAACATTATGGAGTGATTGCTCTGTGCCAGGTATTGTACTAAGTCCTTGCTCAAGGTTGCACAACTATTAAGTTACATGATGGTAAATGATATAGCTGAACAAGTTAAAAACAAAACAAAACTGGGCTTCTCAGAATTCAGGGCCCAGGCTGTGAAGAGGGTAGGTAACCCCCTGGATTTTCCTCCTGGAAACATTTGGTGTAGAATGCCAGGACATGAGTTCCAATTTGGAGTTAGGAACTCCAGTGTCAGAGAGAACCTTGATTCAAATGCAGGTTCTATTGCCTTACCTTGACTAAGCTTCGTCACCTCTCTGAACCTCAGTTTCCTCATTTGCAAAATCTATACTAATAAAAGGGTAATATGCTAATTAGGCCAGGTCTACTGGACATCTTCTGTACGTCCAACTTTCTTCTGGACAAAGCCACCGTAGTGGAGGCCGAGGCAGAGGTGATTAGGGGCAATCAGGACTACAGGGGAGCAAGCAGTTAGGGCGATCAAGTTGACAAGGGAGCAAGCAATTAGGGACGATCAGGCCGGCAAGAGAGCAAGCAGTTAGGGGCAAGATCAGGCTGGCCTGGGTGAGCAAGAAATTAAGGGTGCGATCAGGTCAACACGTGGGAGCAAGCAGTGA
>NW_006297038.1:55816-63596 GCF_000327345.1 Myotis davidii | reverse complement strand
GGCAGAGGTGGTTAGGGGCAATCAGGCAGGCAGGCAGAGGTGATTAGGGGTGATCAGGCAGGCAGGCAGGCGAGTGGTTAGGAGCCAGCAATCCCAGACTGTGAGAGGGATGTCTGACTGCTGGTTTAGGCCTGATCCCTGTGGGACTAAAGCAGCAGTCTGACATCTCCATCCCCAGATTGGAGAGGGTGCAGGCCAGGCTGAGGGACACACCCCCCATGCATGAATTTCATGCACCAGGCCTCTAGTAAAGATAATAATGGTTCCTAATTCACTGGGTTGTTGGGAGGACAAAACAAGATAGTCTGTGTAGGCACTTAATGCAAGGCCAAGCCAGGATATTCAACAACTGCTGTTATTATTAATGTTGTCACTGTTATTATCCATTGTATTATACAGCTAAATTGGGTGTGGAGATTTTTACCACCCAAGTGATTTTGGGAAAAGGATGTGGCTTCCCAGTCAAAATGCAAAAGTTATGGTACTTGGAATCCCTAACTATTCTCCCTTCCTTTCTGTCCCTTTCAAGGCTGCCATTGTGGCTGTTAACTTGGGCCATTTTTATTTGGTTCATATGTCTTCATGGGAAGGAGACAAAATAGGTGCCAAAGAGAGATGTTCTATAGCTGGACAGCTAGGCTGCCTCTCTTTTTTACATATCCTTGACCTCCTCTAGGCCCAAGATATCCCTGCTGCCCACACAGTCTAGCACATAGACGCCATCCATGGTATAATAGGGTACTGGGCTATGCTTCCTGCTGCCAAAGAACTGTCTTGGAAGCCTGGACCACTCAGAGAGCTAAGTCATTCCTGATGCCTGTGCACTGTCTTCCTGAGGACAGGACTATAGCCAGCCACCTGAACAACACTTGGGTATTTGGCATGGGCATAGCTCTTAAGGTCCTTATTTATATCTTGTTCAACACCCTTTCCCCCACCCCTACTCATGCTGTTTCACAGAAGATGAGACCTCTACTGGGATAAGTTAGTCACCTTTCTCATCGCCCTACACCATCACCAGACTGGCTATAGATTAGAACAGCTGTGTAGCCTGTGAAGTTTTCTAATTCTATCTTTTAATAAAAACCTGAGCTGCAAACTCAAATCTGGCTGCCAGGGGAGGGGAAGCTGTTCAAAGCTGTCTTTGAAACTCATTCTGACTTCTTAAAAATCTAATATTTTATATATTATGTTTTATATAAATAAATATTGTGTGTCAATAATAGTAATGACTTCATTTAATACTTGCTATATATGACACTGTAATAAGCATATATTATATATATGGTCTTACTTAGTGTTCACAATGACTTTATAAGCCATCTCATGAGAAAATTGAGGCATTTCTCCAAGGTCACACAGCTAATAAAAAGCAGAACCAGAATGCAAACCCAAGTTTGTGGGATACCAGAACATGTGCTCGTGGGGAAGCATGGGACTTGGTTGGAAATTCTGTAAGGAGTATTCTCCAGAAAGTCGGGGGGCTCTAGGAGGACTTTGCTGAAGGCAGTGGTCCTTGCCTTGACTTTTCCAAACAAGTCCGAGCCCCCAGATGTTTTGCTGGAATCTCTATGTTTAGTCTTTAGAACCAACCTTGTAGAAGCACGTGCTTTCTCAAGAATACTTACCCTGCTGATTGTATCTAAAGGTTAATTTTAGTTCAAGCTGTTGTTACAATAAAAGCCTCAGGAGGCAGGCAAATTGGATGGTCTGGTGCCTCTTGCCAGGCATCCCCTTAGCCCTCTCTTTCACAGAAACATGTGTCAGAGTAATCATTCATCCATTGCTCAGGGTCTGTTGGTCAGTCCCTGCAAGTGGTGTCCTGTGTGAGAACCAAGGAATGCAATGAAACACAACAGAACCCTCGAAAACGAAGAGGAAGAAAATGAAAGTAAATGTGCTTGGGATTTCCAAGTTCGAGGTAATTGTTTCTCAGCTAAGGAATTCACTATCTCTGTTATGCTTCTTAAGAATGTGAGTATATTTTTCATTGGAAAAATAAGCCTATTTCTGAAAGTAAGGGAAAAAAGGTTTTTCCTGTATTTGTCTAGGAAGGAAAGGTTTTATATATATTATTAAAATGATTATGTTCTATTAATCAGAAAATTTATTACTTTAAATGAATAGATTACTTAATACTATTTAATAATATTAATATATAATAATATATTTGACTACCCTCCAAGGGTTTAAATTTTAAGGTTTGCTTTTTCTCCTTTTAAAGGAAATTTTATACTTAAGCTATATGGGAAGCTCTGTCAAATAAGAAATGATAATTATATTCTATTTATATATGCATATTAAATACATTCTAATATACTTTCATTTATAATTAATTGTTAAAGTTATTATATTGTGGAATATTGTGTTTTACAGAAAGGACAAGATTCCATGTCATTTACATTACTCTATAAAGAATCTAAATTTATAGAAATACTAGCAGGAAAAATCAGAAGAAGTAACAATTTTATTATAGAGCTGAATAAATAGAAAATAATCATATAGTTTTTGTAACTTTTATTGAAAGTATTGCTAATTCTTAAACTTTTTGTTTTTCAGATATAAGGAAGCATTTTTAAAGCAATTTGGTAAATTATATATTTCTCTATCTGTCCCTCCAAAATTTAGCAATTCTTAATAAGTAGCAATATGTTTCTTTACATAAATTCAATAAGACTATTTTTAATTATAGCTATATTACCCAAGATAAAAACTGACAATTCCATGATAGGCCTTTGCCACCTTGTATAGGACTTAATCTATCCAGCATTCCACAGGAATCCCTTACAATGCACAGGGGCAGGCCATTGTCCAGCATGCCCTTCCAACATTAAAGAGCATGCTAGTAAAACAAAAAAGGGGGAATATAAGACTCAAGGACCCAATAAATTGTTAACATGGGGGAGAGGATATATGTGTGTTTCTACCCCCACAGGGTCACTGTGGATTCCAGCTCACTGGATTAAACTCTATCATGGCATGGCACGGTGACTACCAGAACTCCTCTGGCCACTATAGTATAACTTTTACTAATAATCTTACTGATAATAGCCTGATTTGAACCACTCATCCCTATGTCTTTGTTATGGGCCCCAATCAACTAATCAACCATAGTTCATCTTTTCTAGTACAGGTTGGAGAAGGAGCTTATTTTGTATCTTGTATTACCACCCAAACTATTATTTCATTGAACATCAGCACTATTATGGTACTTAGTAGACAAGCAAAAATCCTAATACCTGTTCATCTCACCAGGAAATGGCAAGGCTCATCAGCTATCAAAGTCTTAGAAAGAGCATTGAGCCAATTATGACCCAAAAGATTTTTGGGGATGCTCATTGCAGCCACCATCTCAGCTGTTGTTATTCTTACCACTGCCAGCATCACCATGGTGGCCCTTTCTAAGTCTGTGCAGACTGCCACATTTGTAGACAATATGACCTATACAACAGCGCATAGATAAAAAATACACTCCCTCTGTCCCATAATAATAGTAGCAAGTGAATATTTAAACGGGAATTATTGGCGAATGCAGCTGTAAGTTATGTTGTAGCACAAAATTGAAAAGCCTTCAATCAAAATCAATGTTTCATGATACCTGTCATTTTTTTGACACATCTTTCAATTTTTAGGTTAATCTAATTATTACGAATTATAACTATTTTTCTAATTTCATCCGCTGATCGAAATCAATTGTTTTATTTCAGTTGAATATCAACCTATTGTAAAAGTAAAATGAAAAAAAAGAGTTTTCAAGCAAAGATCAAGTTGCGATTGTGCAGTTCTTGATGCATCAAAAGAAAAAGGAAAAGTTGCAGAAAGGTGCAATTACGTTAGCTGCAAAACAATTTAAGTGCAACAGAATGACCATATCAAGAATTTGGAAACGTGCTTCTAAAAATAATTGTCAAGGAGAACCTTATGCTAATTTTGATTCTTTGAAAAAACAAAACTGTGGATGTAAATGCAACGATAATGGAGAAAAACTTAGACATATTCCTCTTAGCAGAAGAGGCACCATATTAGCCTTTGATAATATTTCTCCCGAAATACTGGATACTACGTTCCTGTCACTTCAACAAGTTATGCTGGAAGCAATGAAGAATGATGGCTCCAATAATTTTAAGCTCACGCATATAGGGAAAGCAAAGCTTCGCAGCCAAGGGATCCTACCTACAAGTTTAAAATCCAGTAACGAAATTATTGAAAAATCCAGAAACTATCTGAACATTCAAAATAAAAGTTAGTACTATTTTTAATTTATTGTTTCATTTAATCTAGTTTTTTGATAATAAATGTTGCGTTCTATATTTATTTTCTTTTGCTACTATTATTTTGAGACAAATTACATTCATCAACTGCTACTATTATTATGGGACAGACATGAATATATTAGCTAGACTACAGGCAATAGTGGCAGCCATTGAATATCTGAGGGAAAGATAGGACACCATAACATACAGGCAAGTGCTTAATTGCGATTGGGAGCATAAGCACATATGTGTCACCCCTTTAAAATGGAACAGTAATCATCATCAGTGGATTGATGTTAAAAAGCATCAATATGGAGTCTTTCATGATAACCTTACTGAAGAAGTAAACATGTTGCAAAGACAAATTAGAGAGTCCTTACTTGCTATCAATAAACATGAAAAACAGACTACTGCTTGGAATACAGTAAAGGAACATTTCGAGTGGATTGACCTCACCACGTGGTTTCCGGGAATCAACTGGTACCTGATTGGACTGACCATTGCTATCATTGTAATTCTCTTTGTTTTTCTTATCGTCTACAAAATCAGAACCCGAGCAGTGAACATGCTTCGCAGACCCCGACATTCCAAAGCAGAAAGTTCACTGCCTCCCTCGGTCTTCTGCAGCCAGCAAAACAAAAAGGGGAGAGGTGTGGGAAGCATGGGACTTGGTTGGGAAGTTTGTAAGGAGAATTATTCAAAAGGTGAGGGGCCTCTAGAGAACCTTGCCAAAGGCAGCAGCCCCTGCCTTGACTTTTCCAAAAAAGTCCGAGCCTGGGTGTTTTGCTGGAATCTCTATGTTTGGTCTTTAGACCCAACCTTGTCTAAAGACTTGCTATATATGACATGTGCTTTCTCAAGGATACTTACTCTGCTGATGTATCTAGAGGTTGATTTTAGTTCAAGCTGTTGCTACAAGCCCTGACCAGTTTGGCTCAGTGGATAGAGCGTCAGCCTGCAGACTCAAGGGTCCCAGGTTCGATTCTAGTCAAGGGCATGTACCTTGGTTGCAGGCACATCCCCAGTAGGAAGTGGGCAGGAGGCAGCTGATCAATGTTTCTCTTTCATCGATATTTCTAACTCTCTATCCTCTCCCTTCCTCTTTGTAAAAAATTAATAAAAAATATATATATTTTTAAAAAGCTGTTGCTACAATAAAAGCCCAAGGAGACAGGTGAACAGGGCAGTCTGGTGCTTCTTGCCAGGCAGCCCCCAACCCTCTCTTTCACAAAAATGTGTGTCAGAGTAGTCATTCATCCATCGCTCAGGGTCTACTGGTCAGTCCCGGCAGTGCTCTTGATGCTCAACCACTGACATGAGTTGAAATGACTGAGCTAATCTTTCTTTATTTCTTCTCCTCAAATTGCTTTTAAAAGTCATTTTCAAAAGAACCTCAGGCTCCACCAGAATCAGACACTGCATCTTCTGGGGCTCAGTTGCTCATTTTTTGTCATCTCTCCTCTCACCTTGCTTACAAGTTCCCCTTCAGAATAATGGTAGCATTTTATAGTTGTGAAATCTGTGACTTGTACAAGGAAGGCTACATGGCTAGAGAGGAACATGAAACAAGCTTGAAATGCAGTCTATGCCCTGTTCACCAAGCCATTTTTCCATCAGGATTATGCCTGAATCAAAGGGTATTTTTCTCCAATTCACACAAAGGCACTGTATGGGCTACTCCTGTTTCTGCTCAGATCAGGGTTGTGCCATAAACAGTTTGCCTCTGGACTTGCTGACTTCTTTGGGTTTGGGGGACTTAATAAGTAGAGAGTCACACAACATCACTAATTAAGACGAGTGTACAAATAGGCCACAGAATAAAAACTCAACTGAATACAAATGCTTTAACATTAAATAGAGAGTGGTAGATCAACCTCTGTTGGTGTATCATTCATTCATACATTCAATTACTTATTCATTAACAAGTATTGCTGAGTTCCTACTATGTACCAAGTATTATGCTGGATGCTGGGAATAAATGACTGATTAAGACAAAAGCAGTTCTTACTCTCATAAAGTTTATAGTCCAGTGGAAGAGACATGCAATACAAGTAAAGAAACAAATAAATACATAATTGTAAATCATTATAAGTTGCACTAAGGTAAATAGTAGAGAATTATGAGAGAAAAAAGCAGGGAAGTCCTACCCTAATTGTGTGGTTAGGGAAGGCCTCTCTAAAGGAAGGCTATTTAAACTTAGATTAAAGAGTGAACAGGATATATCTAGTTGAAACTGGGGAGAACAGTATTTTTATTAGAGATAACTTTGTGTATGAAGTAGAATGACTAACTGGCCCAGTCTGCCCAGGATGGAGGGATTCGTGAAACATGGAACTTTCAGTACTAAAGCCAGAAAGTCCTGAGAAAACTAGGACATTAGCACCTATAGTATGAAGGCCCTGTTGTGGGAAAGAGCTTGATGCATTCAAGGAATTGAAAGAAGCAAACAGATGTTGACTTATGGTAAAATAGGGGAAAAGTATGAGTTGATGCAAGTGAGGCCAGCAGAGGCTTGATCATTCAGGACCTAGGACATCATGGAAAGAGTTGGCATTTTCTTCAAAGAACAATGGGAAAGCCACTAAAGAATTTTAAACAGTGGCGAAGTTAGGAGATTATGACAGTAATTCCAGAGAGAAATTATTGTGTCTTAGATCAGGGTGATGCCAGTGGAGTGGTGAGAAGTGGGTATTCATGATACAGATTAAAGAAAACAACAGGTGAAATCAACTTTGCCTAGTGCCAACAGCTTTTCTGCAGTGGTATTTGTCAAAAACAATCAGCAGCAATTGTTTACCAAAAGAGCTTCCTGAAGCAGTGTATAAAACTTGGGGCAAACAATAAGACACCAAAAATTTTAAAAGGAAATGCTGGAAAATGAAACATCCATAAGGGATTTTGAAGACATCTGACATATTCCTGGAAATGTAGAAGGGCACATGTATGTACAGGACTATGTACATGCATAAGGTAATGAACATAGATACACCTGAGAAGGGCCTAATGTCACACCTTGGGATGACATTGCAGGAAGTGAAGGTTAAGGCAGAGTTAACAACTGCCTTCTGGATTTTTGAAGGTGTGTCACAACATCTATAAATAGGCCCCCTAAAGAGACTGAGAGACTTATTGTTTCCTGAAATTTAAAGAAATATCTATCTGTCAGCTAACCACCAAGCTAACCAAAAAGAAAATTCAGTTATCACACATGACAAAGAATACAGACTTTATCGGTTTTGTTCAGAAAAGTCACTAAATAAACAGCAATAACAATAAAGAGCAACAAAGAACCCTGGTGAGGGGAGATGGGGGAAAACCAGAAGACTTTGTGATATGTGAAACCAATAAAGGAGAGTATTTCTTTTTTTTTTAATTTTATTTTTTATTACAAAGGGTATCACATATGTGTCCATTTTTCCCCCCGCCCTAGACAGTCCCCTAGCCTCCCCTATTCCCCAGTGTCTTATGTCCATTGGTTATGCTTATATGCATGCATACAAGTCCTTTGGTTGATCTCTTACCCCCCT
>NW_006297038.1:48041-55025 GCF_000327345.1 Myotis davidii | reverse complement strand
TTCTTCTAGAATTTTTATGGTTTCCTGTCGTACATTTAAGTCCTTTATCCATTTTGAGTTTATTTTTGTATATGGTGTAAGTTGGTGGTCTATTTTCATTTTCTTGCATATATCTGTCCAGTTTTCCCAGCACCATTTATTGAAGAGACTATCTTGGCTCCATTGCATGTTCTTGCCTCCAATAAAGGAGAGTATTTCAAAAAAGAGAGAATTTTTAATTGTGCTGCATGCTGCCAAGAAGTCATATAAGATGAGGACAGAGAAGTGACCACTAGATTTGTTAACATGGAAGTCATTGGTGACATTAATAAGAGCCGGTTCAGTTAAACAGTGGAGTCTGAAACCTCATTAATATTAATTGAAAGAGATAAAGAAGGGTAGGCAGGGAATAAACATAACTCTTCCAGTAGACTTTTTTTGAACAAAGGCCTTCAAGTTATATGAAACTGAAGTAGACAACATATGAGAAGACTGTGAGTGTTCTTAGATATTTTCTGAGACACTCTTCACAGTCTCCATTCTACTTGCTCCCTCAGACTCAGAAACCACTAGCAAGTTGGGTGCCTTTGGTTCAGGTCCTTCCCCATTTTGGGTCTCACTTTAATCATTTGTAAAATGATAGATTGGAATCAGGTTAACATATTCCAAAGTAAATTTCATGACATACTAATTGCAACATTTGTTTGGTGAACACCAAGAATTTTGTGGTCAAATACAACTGGAGAACACAAGGTTAAACAAAGTTAAATAAAAAAATCTTTACTGCAGGAATTTTCAGAGCCTTTAATGGACTAATGTGAATTTCACATTTCTGAGTGGGATATAGTATACAGTTTGACTTTAATATAATTGAGGAAGAAAATTTTATTTCTTGGACAACTTATAAACAGCCTGTGAAAATAGTATTCTAAGCAACACATTTTGAGAAATACTGGATCTCCAAGGGCTCTTCTAGAGACAATCTCCTTTGACTCTTATACTAATACTAGAGGCCCGGTGCCCGAAATTCGTGTGCAGGATGGGGGGGTCCCTCAGCCTGGCCTGCACTCTCTTCAATCTGGGAGCCCTCAGGGGATGTCCTACAGACAGCTTGGGCTGCTCCCATGGTTCTCTGCTCTCTACAGGGCCTGCCTGCTCCACAACATGGCGATGGCCAATCAGGCCCTGCTGGCTGTTTTCTGCAGCACTGCTTGCCTGTTCGCGGGTCACTGTCCTAACTGCTCACCTGCCTGCCTGCCTGATTGCCCCTAACCACCTCTGCCTGCTGACCTGATTCCCCTAACTGCTCCCCTGCTGGCCTAATCGCCCCTAAGCACCTCTGCATGCCGACCTGATTGCCCCTAACCACCTCTGCCTGCCAGCCTGAACACCCCCCCTTACAGCTCCCCCCTGCAGAACTGATCGCCCCAAACTGACTCTGCCTTGGCCCCTGCCACCATGGCTTTGTCGGAAGGATGTCTGGAAGATGTCCAGTCTAATTAGTATATTACCCTTTTATTAGTATAGATGAATGTATAGCTCTGGCTATTGTGGCTCAGTTGATTGGATCATTGTCCTATACACCAATGGTTTGTGGGTTCAGTTCCTGGTCAGGGCACATTCCTAGGTAGGGAGTTCAATCCCTAGTATGGGAGGCAACCAATCCATGTTTTGCTCTCACATCTCTCTCTCCCCTGCTCTTTCTCTCTTTAAAAAAAATAATTACAAAAATATATTCTTGGGTGAGGATTTTTAAAAATATGCAACACCTTTATTTATTTATGCCCAAATAAATCCAAAATATTTGTTATTATAACAACAGCTATTATTTTATTGTGTGTTTAGTATGGATATGATTTGTGTAAAGTACCTAACATGTATAATGAAAAAAAATTACCCTCCACTTCATAAAAACAAGGAGGTGATTGGCAACTTATCCAAAAACTTAATGAAGTCCTTTAAGGAGGTCATTTCTAAGCCTCAGCCAGACCCTTGCTTATTAAAAAAGAAAAGAAAAGAAAAGAAAAGAAAAGAAAAGAAAAAAAAGAAAAGAAAAGAAAAGAAAAGAAAAGAAAAGAAAAGAAAAGAAAAGAAACCCAATGCTAAGCTTGGGAGTTAAGGGTTAGAAAGAACTAAATTGCTTTGCATCAGAAAGTGGGGAAAAAATTAGCCTATCCTGTGTAGATTAGTTGGTTGAGCATCGACCTATGAAGCAGGAGATCACAGTTCGATTTCTGGTCAGGGCACATGCCCAAATTGTGGGCTTAATCCCCAGTAGGGGGCCTGTAGGAGACAGCCAATCAATGATTCTCATCATTGAAGTTTCTCTCTCTCCCTCTCCCTCCCACTCTGAAATCAATAAAAATATGTTTAAAAAGAAAGTGGAAAAAATTGGTTATTTTGTTTCTGAGAGAGAGGGAGCAGAGAGAAGCCAGCTGAGCTACTTGGAGGAGTGGTCAAAAGACTTTGAAGAATCTTTTCAATGTTAAGGTGTTTGTTGTGCCGAAACAACTTCTACTCCAAACCTTCAATAAAGTATATTATAAAATTAATGCTTTGTAAATCATTGCTTTTGTTGTTGTTAGTATTTTGGGGTTAGTTTTGTCATTGAAATTTAAAAAAGGGTTTGAATTCTAAGTTTGAGTTAATAGTGGGAGGGAGCTAAGAAACCTCAAATGGTCATAATTTGAAGAACAGGAATTCAGAGTGGGAGAAATCCAGAGATAAATGTTTCTATGCAATTATTATACCCCCAGAAATTTGCAAACATCTTGAGAAGAAGTAATAGGAGTTTTAGCCAATATTACCAAGATTTTAAACGTGAAAGACTTCCACAGCTGACATCTGGGTTACATAAGCAGGATTTCAGTTAATCTTGACAGCAGCCCTTTGAGGTAGGTGCTATCATTTATCTCAACTTTTCACCTGAAGAAAGAGAGTAAACTGAGGCTCAGAGAGGTTAACAGACTTGAGCATCAGATTCAGAATATTGCTTCTATAACATGTCAGAGGCAGAGTCATGATCCCAGACCACATTTGTTTGACTCAAAAACTCATGTACTTAACCACTTTTCAAACTGTTCCTTTGAAAAGACTGCAAATGAGCCCTAGCCAGTGTTTCTCAGTGGTTAGAGAGTTGTCCCACACACCAAAGGGTCATGGGTTTGATTTCCGGTCAAGGACATGTACCTGGGTTGCAGGTTCAATCCTAGGCCCTGGTCTGGGAGCATGCGGGAGGCAACCAATCAATAGGTCTCTCTCACATTGATGTTTTTCTCTCTTTATTCCTCTCTCTCCTTCCCTCATTTTCACTCTCTGTAAAAATCAATGGAGTGGGCATGAGGTAAGATTTGATTTCTGTTTTGATATTTTGCTCACTGATCAAGCCACAGATACTAGGACTGCCAATGGATCAATCCTCAGGCAGGCAGCACAGGAGTGCTCAGGTTGTTTATGGGGTCTCTGTGGGTGACACAGTGCCCACCACACACCTGAGCCATCATCCTCTGCTTCTTTAAAGAAACTGTTTCTCACACCGGGCTATGCAATTATTATTCATTATTCTATCTAGACTAAACCAGAATTCAACTCCTTGATACCTCTCAGACAAAATTGTAGCATGTATCATGTGTCATTCTTCCCCCACTAGGCCAGATGCTCCCTGAGAGAAGGGACTCAACATTAACTTTTTCTGCATCCAAAGTGCCTAGCAAACATGAGACCCAGCAAATGTTTGCTGAATGCAATTAAATTTTCACGCATGTCAGGTGGAAACCTTCCTGATATATGATGGCACCCACCCCATTCCAGCCTGGCCTCACCTCTCACTTCATCATGGGCCCCTGAGCTAGCTGCACTTCGATGACTATTGACAGAAAGGTGCTCAGCCTCTTCACCTCCCTTGTGCTTTCTGTCAATGGTCTTTTTTTTTTTGTGGAGGCACAGAGTAGAGACAGAATGCAGACAAATTTTATTTTATTTTTAATCTGCAGGGGCCTAATTCTCTGCAATCAGCTCTTCAGCCTGAAAGGACAAAGCTATCTTAAACAGAAAGTCAGCTTGTTACAGCCAAGTATCATTATATTAATATGCAAAGCTACCAGTCAGCTAATCTCCACAAACCATTTGTTTCCTTAATTGCCCTCTCAGGACAAAAGTGAAAAAAAAATAGGAAAGATGAATAACAATTTTATTTAATTCATATTCTCCCCAATCCACTTACTGATGCAGTTCTGAAGCTGGCAATTTTCAGCTTAAATTGTCTAACTACTCCCACCCCAGTATTCCCCACCCACATCAGAATCTGTCTCTGCACTTCTGAGTTCTGTCCACTGACCCCACTATAAGCAATCTTTTAGGGTTTTAAGCCCCAAGAATATCCTCAAAGACAAAGTGGCAGCATGTGGAGGACAGTTGAAGTTCTGCATCCCCAGGAAGCAGGAGAGCATCAGATTCAGAATATTGTTTCTAAAGTACAAGATTTTGCTTGAATTCTGGTTCAACCACTTCATAGCTCTGTGCCCTTGGGCAGGTCACTTGACTTCTCTGGGCCTCAGGTACCTCATTAGTAAAAAGGGAGTCGGGTAGGTCCGTGGGTATAATAGTACCTACTTATTAAATAGGACTGTTGTGAAGATTGAATTAGATAATATCCAAGTATGTAAGGACATAGACTGCTGTTCGTAACATGAAACACAGAGGATGGTGTTCAGTGATGTTAGCTACTGTTGCAACTATTGTTTTTATGGTTTTGTCAGGTAACTGCAAGCAAGGTCTCCTTCCCTTCCCCCCAATCTTACCTCCCACGCCCCACCCCCGTTCACTGCACAGTGGAACCACAGGAAGAAAGGTAATTTAGATGGCTAAGAGAGGAGAAATGAACTTGATGTCTTCCATGAACCAGCCAGCTAAGTCCTTATTATTTTCCATCTGCAGTCTCAGGAACTTCCCTGTAGCCTATTTTAATCTGAGAGTATCCAAGGGGATCCCAACAAAATGGCAAAAGCAACAGAATCCCACATACACACACTGAGAGGGGGTTGAATTGAGCATGGTTCACTCCTCCAGTTCATGCTTAAAGGGTAGCCAGGCCTAGAGTAATGGGGCCCCAACCCACTAATGTATTATGTCCTGAGCATTCTGTGCATATATGCATAGACCAGGAACTCAGAATCAAGAAAGATCACGGAGACCCTGCAACTATATGACAGAAATCTATGGATGCCAGAGTTTCCCTAAAGTTCCTTCCTAAAATTTAAAAACGTTCATCCCTATGAGACTCAGTCACCAATAGACTTGATAGCTTCCTCATCTGTCAAGAGGAAATAGTAGTACCCCCTTCTCCAGGGGTGTTGTGAGGATTAAATGACACAAATTATGTAATCAACAAAGTTTGTTTTCCCATCCTTCCCAAACCTTATTGGTAGCAAAGTCCCATGTAAGATCTTGGGACAAATCCCGATTTATTTGCCCTAGAGTAAGCAGTCCTGGATTTGATACCTGGGTATATATAACTTATGAGTTGTATAACCGTGGGGAGATGACAATCTTTTTCAGAGTCTCGGTTTTTTTCATCTGTAAATCTGAGATAATATTAATACCTACCTTACAGAGTTGTAAGAATTAAATAAGATAATATCTATAAAGAGCTCAGCAGAGTGCTTGCACATGGTAAAGACTCAATAAAAGTTTGCTTATTGTAAAATAACAGTAAACATTGCCATTTGTTTTTGTGTTCCTTGAAAATTACTTCTGAGATCTCCAAATGTATTTGCTTTCCTTTTCAGTAACTTCCTGAGAACTTTTTATCAATTGTATCTAGACCACTCTGTCTACTCTTGCCAAATCCTAAGTGGTGATAAGTAATTCCCACTGTTCCTGGGTCTTCTTGCTCCAAGAGCCACGGTCAACACTGGTGCTTTGGCCACCATTGAAGATGCTGCCACAGATCCCCTTATAATGTGGAATTGTAACCCAACCCTCCTGCAAATGTCTTTGTTGGGTTTTGTTATTGGTGCTCAGGGAGTTGGTTTAATTACAATTTTTAATGGCACACATGTTCATACAACTACTGTATTAGCTGCAGTCTCATTGAGTGCTTTTTAATATGTAATAAATATACTTCACTGAAGCAGAGATCCTATTTCTCATCTTCAACACATTAGGATCATTTACAAACCTCTGATTCACTGACATAAAAGAGGCTCATTTGAGGACAGAATGTGCTCTTCTCTTCTTCCAAGGGGGGAGAATGCTCCTAAGCCCATGAACTCTAACATCAGTTTTCTGATAGAGGCAAACTCAAATCTTGAAAGCTATTCTGAGAAGAACAGGGTGGGGATTTGCTGTGTTATTCACAGGTACCTGTGACATGAGTGTCTGGAGAGGATACATGTGAACTCTGAGTGTGACTTATCCCCATTTTTATGATTCAGCATAATCATTTACACACACAGAGCAATGGTGATTGAATCAAAGATTTTTGCCAGTTGGAAAATAAGATCATGAAGAATCTGCTGAGTCCATTCAGAAAATATGAAAGGCTAAGGAAGCAGAGTTACTGCATATGCTTTCGGTTAAACTACCAGACTCTTTGGTGCTTGTAGAAAGGTCCTCTTGGTGATAGTGCTGGATAAGATGGGGGAAGGATTTTTTATTGAGTTGAAATTTACATAATGCAGAATTAACTACTTTAAAGTATACAATTCAGTGGCATTTATAATATTCACAATGTTGTGCACCCATAACCTCTATTTACTTTCAAACCATTTTGTTAGCCGAAAAGGAAACCCTATACGAATTAAGTACTAGTAAGTGGCAGAGGTGTTGTGTGCCAAATCAGGATTCTCAGAATTGAATGATTTAATGTCAGTTGTAACAAAAATTGTGAATTTTATTGCTTTTTGACCCCTTCACAAGCGAGAATTTTCTGCACTTTTATAGGAAGTTGATTCAACCCACAGTGGACTACTGATGTTCAATAATGTGAGATGGCTGAGTAAAGTA
>NW_006297038.1:18268-46491 GCF_000327345.1 Myotis davidii | reverse complement strand
AAATCCCTAGCTCACCTTTTTGGATTCTTATTACCCCAGTTACTAAGAATATTACCAGTGGCATACAGGGAGCTTAGCCAATGAGCGGTCAGAAAAGGTGTTTCCTCTGTAGTTCACACCAATCGCCTGCTTGGCGCCCCCAGCCGAGGCCTGACACCTCTGGCCCAGGCTTCAGGCCTGGGCAGGGGTTGTAACCAGAAATTGGAGGGGTCTTTGGGTCCCCTGCCCTGGCCTGACACCTGGGCCAGAGGCATCAGGCCTGGGCAAGGGACCCCCAGACCCCTCTGATTGCCGGCTCTGCCCACCGCCCAGGCCTGACGCCTCTGGTCCAGGCTTCAGGCCTGAGCAGGGAACTCCCATATCCCCCCAATCACTGGCTCCACCCCCCACCCAGGCCTGATGCCTCTGGCCCAGGTGTCAGGCCAGGGCAGGGGACCCAAAGACCCCTCCAATTTCTGGTTACAACCCCTGCCCAGGCCTGATGCCTCAGCCAGAGGCGTCGACCTCCATCATCCTCTGCTCACTGGATCAGCCCCTTGCCCAGGCCTGATGCCTCCACCAGAGGTGTCAGGCCTGGGCAGGGTACCCCCATCTCCCCCCAATCACTGGCTTCTGGGCAGCTTCTGGGGCTTCTGAGGCCATCCTGCGGCCCGGGATGGCGGCTGGCGCTGGTGGCTGCACTGTACCACCTCCCTGCAGTATGCAAATTAGCTGCCATCTTTGTTGGCGGTTAATTTTCATATGGTGCTGATTAGCCAATGGGAGGTGTAGCGAAGGTACAGTCAATTACCAAATTACCACGTTTTTCTATTATTAGATAGGATGTGTCACGGCACCAGAGTTAAGTTAGGGTTTTTCAAAATTTTGACACGCCAAGCTCAAAAGGTTCACCATCACTGGACTAGAGTCTAGTGGGATAGCCAGGCAATAAATATGTAATCACATAAATATCTAAGATAGTGTCAGATAGCAATAGTTATAGTATTATGAACAAAATTTAAGAAGAGTGCAAAGATAGAGATCTATGGGGCAAGGGTACTATTTTAGATAGAATGGCCTAGGAAGGGCTAACTAAAGTAGTGTTATTTGACCAGAGACCTGAGGTAAGAGGGAGGGAGTCATTCAACTATCTGGGGGAAAAAGAGCCTTACAGGAAGAGAGAACAGCAAGTGCAAAGGCTCTGAGGTGGGAACAAGCTTCACATAGTCACAGAGAAGCAAGGTCAGTGGGCTAAACAATAATTCTCAGTGGGTCATCAATAATTCTCCTAGAGGTCATTTTGAAAATGTGAGCAGGTATTTTTGTTCTGGTTTGTATTTGTTCCAATGATTGGAGGACCCTATTTGTAAAAGGGTTATCAATGGTTATAAATACCATATTTCATTTTATCTGGAACTTTATCAAGAAATACATAACATTTCATGCCCAGCCAATGTTGCTCAGTGGTTGAGCATTGACCTATGCATCAAGAAGTAACCAGTTCAATTCCTGGTCAGGGCACTTGCCCAGATTTTAGGCTTGATTGCCAGTAGGGAGCATGCAGGAGACAGGCCATCAATGATGTTTCTATCTCTCTCTCCTTCTCCCTTCCTCTCTTTTTAAAATTAATTTTAAAACATTAAAAAAAAGAAATACATGACATTTCAGGAAAAAAAAAATTACTTAACCATAGCAACACAACTAGAACAGCCTTTACAACATGCTTTTATCAATTAGCATTGGAGCTGCCACTTTTTTTGTGCTTTCTTTTATTTTTAGGATAGTGTTTGTTTTTTTTTACTTTATTGATCAAGGCATTTCACATGTGTTCCTATCCTCCCATTGCTCCACTACACCACCACTAATGCCCCCACGCCCCTGGTGTCTGTGTCCATTGGTTAGGCTTATATGCATGCATACAAGTCCTTTGGTTGATTTCTCCCCCTTACCCCCACCCTACCCTACCTTCCCTCTGAGGTTTGATGGTCTGGAGCTGTCACTTTCATTATGAGTTTTCATTATCGATACAAAGTTTCTTAATACTTGATTATATTTTCAAGCGTAGCTGTGTCCCAGGATTTACATATTAATATATGTACTATTGTATTATAAATTATTTCCTTGTATTTCTCTTATGTTACTTGTGGGAATTATATTAGTATTTAAAATATATGTGTATAGATAAGTTATATTGTTTATACATTTCATTTTGGGGTAATAAAAGGGGCATTATAAAAAGAAGATGTTAGATCTACTAGGGTTGAGATCTTTTAAAGTAGAGCAGAGTAAGTGAGGAGAAGAGTGGTGAAAAATAAGGTAAGAAAAATAGCAAAAGCCAGGTCATGTGCAGCTTTGTAGGCCATGGCAAACGTAGACTCTATGTGAGATAGGGAGTTAATAGAAGGTTCTGAGCAGAGAGGTGATATAATATGACTTTAGTGTGTGTAGAATAGACTTTAATGTACACGAATAGAAAAAGAGAGATAGGTTGGAGACTATTACAAATAGTCCTTGGAAGAGATGATGGTGGCTTGAATCAAGGTGGTAGTAATGGAAGTGGTGAGAGGTGACTTGACTCTGGATATGTATTTTGCAAGTTAAGCCAAGAAGACACATGGAAGAGACAAACTTTGAACTGAGCTTTGAGAGGATGGGAGAGGACAACAAGTGTAAGGACAAGGAGGTGGGGCTACATATTGTGTGTTTATAATAGTACTGGAACAGAGGTTGCATCTTGAAAACGTAGAAAAGAAAAAAATGTCCAGGAAAGATAGCATCACATATTTTCAGAGGCAAAGGGCCATGGAAACTCAGGAGAAAAATTTTGACATTTAAGCTCTTGAAGTTTTTGAAGCAGAATTGTGTGTTGCTTGGCAGCAAGGGCCCTTTCTCCTTCAACTGTCTTCCTTCACTAGTCACTGTGTTCCTAGCACAGTACTTGCACATGGTAGGATGTTGAATGGATAAATTAATGTATGATAGACCTTAAAGAGGTTAGTTTGCATAGAGAGAATTCCAAATGGAATTATTATTTTTTTAAATATATTTTATTGATTTTTTACAGAGAGGAAGGGAGAGAGATAGAGAGTTAGAAACATCGATGAGAGAGAAACATCGATTAGCTGCCTCCTGCACATCTCCTACTGGGGATGTGCCCGCAACCCAGGTACATGCGCTTGACCGGAATCGAACCCAGGACCCTTCAGTCCGCAGGCCGACGCTCTATCCACTGAGCCAAACCGGTTTCGGCCAAATGGAATTATTTTTAAAATCTACAGTACATTTTGGTCCAGTTCTAAATTAGGTTAGAAACACGAAGACAAAAAAAATGTACAACATACACTGCTTGGAGGCTTAATGCACTTTGCCGCTTCTGCGAAGATTGCTGATCTTTAAATGCCAGAGAAGAATCTTGAGAAGAATCTTATCAGATGATCTAACACTTAAGAGTTCTACTTTACAATTTTTTCTCTTCATCAGAAATCAAAACAATTATTTTCCTTAACTTCATTGTTGCAGGAATAATATTGGTAACAGAAATTAACGTTGTGAGACTCTATTGGATTAAAAATAAACTCTACTTAATGAAATTACTGTAAAAAAAACAACACCCTACTATTCTCAAGCTTTATCAAAAGTATGAAAAAGCCCTAGTTTGGCTCAGTGGATTGAATGTCAGCCTCCAGATCAAACGGTCCTGGTTTTGATTCTGATCAAGGGCACATATCTTGGTTTCAGGCTCCTCCCTGGCCCGGGCCCTGGTCAGGACACATGCAGGAGGCAACCAATCGATATGTTTCTGTCACATCAATGTTTCTCTCTGTCTTTCCCTCTCTTTTCCACTCTTTCTAAAAATCAATGAAAAAATATCTTTGGGTGAGGATTAAAAAAATAAATAAACAAAATAAAAGTATGATAAGAAGCTAGTTAGTGACTGGATCATTTAAATAAATGTAGAGCAGTGTTGCACTGAGCAAGATTTGAATCAGGCAGCACTGTTTTCCTGAAATAGGTCGAAATCCTCCTCCATGCAGTTTTCTAGGGTTCCATCAAGCCCCTGGGTTGCTGATGTTCTACATACATCCAGATACTTTTCTCTGAGGGAACACCCAGCAGCTCTTTACCTTGGGGTTTAAAAACCCAATGATTGTTTTTTTGGCAGTGCCTCAGTGCTGGAGCAAAGCTCACTGAATATATGTGCCCAGGTTCCCTGGGTATTTTTGCTCTTGTTATACTTTCCACTACTACTCCCACCAATACCAACACCTAAAGGGTTAGGAGGGGGAAGTTGAAGTACTCCTTATATCATAGTGGCCTCTGTACAATAGCCTTTCCCTTACCCCAGCTTCATGCTTCTGGAACTTCTTTCTGGAACTTGGTTCATCAGCCAGTGAGAAACAAAATGACTTGACCACAAAGTAAGGAGTTTTCAAGGTTCAACCCATATTTAGAAGGGATGAGGTGCGCATGCACAGCCTTATAGGTAAAGCCATCACAGAAAAGAAAAAATGTCCATTACTCAAGCACTCTGGCTCTTGCTGCTTCTTCTTACCCATAGCAGAGGTCCCAAACTTGGGGTTTCTTGATCCATTCATGTTGGCTCTAAGCTATAGGTCCAATGAGTTGCAAATTAAAAATGCTCTCAAATTCAGCCATCCCACTTCTGGTTTTAAGCTGTACTAGGTATCTAGGAAAGTTGCCTGGAACCTGGTAGGAATAAGTAGAGACAAGGTGGAGGCAACATCACTCTCACTGGCATAATTCTCTCCATATGTGTTCTCCCTGGTGCCAATCTTTAGTGTTTTCCAAACCCTGTGTTTGACAGCTGCACAGCTACTGAGCAATAAGTCTAGTCATCTCAGAGAATTTGCAACAAGACAGAGATAAAATCTCTCTTCTTGCTCAGGTTATGGTCTAGGAAGTTGTGTGGAATTATTTTATGGGAAGCCAGAAGACAAGAAAGAACAAAAATACCAACTGAGGTCTATAATCCACTCTCCAAGAGTTTATCATAGAATCAAAGTTGGAAGAGACTTTTGTAAATATTTTCATCACGACTTATGATGCTTATTTGCTGTCTCTGAAAGATAGGAGCAGAGTTATGGTCTGTTGCCCCACACTTGATAAATAGAGGTGTTTATTTCTTATCCTTACAGCTAAGCAGTAGGAAGCTGCTTCAGAAGCCATCCGATGTATACCCCATAAAGATACCTATAAGCACAATCAGCTACAGCTAACTCAGCCAAATCAAGCCTTACCAGTCTTCAGCTAATTAGCATGGAGACACAACATCAGTTCTTTTCACCAAAGTACAGCCCAATTGACCCCTTCTTATTTTTCAGAACACTCAAACCCCACTCTGACCTTGTCTAGTCTCAACTTCCTTCCCTTCTCTAGCAATCCTTGAGGACAGTATAGAGAAGGAATTAGTGGAAACAGATTTATGCATATAAGGAAGACTCTTCCAAATGAAACCTCATAACTTTATGGCCAAAATTCAACAATTATTTGGTTTGTATTGATTGTTGAGGTTTTGTTTCCTTTATGAAAATGGATATCCACCTCATATGTGGAATTAATGTTAAAATCCTGCCTCTTAGGGTGGTAACATTTAGCAATTTATTTAACACTTTTGGCCATGAAATTTCAAGTACTTAAAATATTAGCTTACTCATTCAGCAGATTCATTCCAGACCTGCTGATAGCTATTAAAACCAAATTTGAAGAATGGATCTCTAAGGAGACCATTTTCTGAAATTAGATTAGTCTTCCCAGTGAGTCTCAATCTTTCACTGGGGGGAGGGGGTGAAAGAAGGTTATATAAGAATATCTGAGGAAGGGAACAGAAGTAATGTGTAGAATAAAATATCAATATTTCTATAATTTAAAAAAATAACTATACAAAGTAAAACTCTGAAAAATCTTCCTAGCTGAAGAGAACATGCAGAAGATAAGGTAAAAATATTATGAAAGTAACAAGTAATAAAAAATAAGTGAACATTGCTTGGCCAAAATCTATGCCTTTGATACAAGGCAAACCACATGAGAGGCCACTAATAGGTCAACACAGATCAATCCATATCACTGGAAACAATTCCCAGCAGCATAGTCCCTTCTGATTGCCAACGCAAACTGCCAACTCAAAGTGCGCTGCTAGAACCACAGCTGTACTGTATTATCCTTGAAGTCATAGGCTAGATCTTGCCCACAACTGCATCCCCAATGGCTGGATCTCTGCCTGGCACATAGTAGTTTCCTAGTAAGTAAATGTTTCTTATACAAATACACTATTAAAATAAATGAATTAACAACATCTCAGACATGTGGTTTATACCATCTTTCCCCTCTATTTATACTCCACAAAATAATTCCTTTGAGGGCAATAGAGGACACACCAAACAAATATAATCCATTTGTATTCGCTTTACCCAAATAATACAAATTTAGATGCATTTTCACCTGAACACAGTATCTTGAACAGTTGTAATATAGTAGGCACTCAATAAATATTTCTTGTATGAATAAGTGAAGAATGTGATTTCAAAGGAAATATGAAATGAAAAAAAAACCTTATACATAGTGGACCCAAATTGATGCTTGATTTTTTTATCTTGTTTTTAGCTTCTTGTTCAGGATGTATCAGGTCAATTAAGACAAATCAATTTGGTAAAAAATAATACAAAGCCAGTTTCACCAAGGAAAGATGGACTGCATTCTCAATGCCTACATAAAGTTACTTATGCTCATTATTTTTCCTGTCTGTGATCCATCGAGGAACATTGCAAAATTATCCCAGGAGTCATATTATATCTGAACCAACCGATGAGGGGAAAAATTAGTTGTTGAGAATGAAAGGAGAACATCAATGCCCGTTTATATTTTCATGCACAATAATACTATTTTCTCAGTATGAAGTCCAGTTTATGTTACTTTCATTTTCAGACAAAACAGGCTCTTGAAAAATAATCAAATGATAGGTGATTTGTTTTCTTCCGATGCAGGTATTTACATATAACCATTTGCTCAATCTGAAGTGCTTCTTCATTTCTCCTCTATACTGTGGGGTCATCCCAGAGATGGTTTGCAAAAGTAATGTATTTATTTACTAACATTCAAAGAGTCTCTATTTTTCCTGCCTTCCCACTGTAGTCATTAGGGGTCACAACCCTGCAGGAAATATGGGCTGCCATGGTAACACAAAATGTCTGCTGCTAGGCTTAGCATAATTCCTCACTAATAGAAAAACAACGAGCAATAAATCCCATCCTTGATAATCTGGCTTATTATTGTACAGAGCCTCTACTTGGGAGGCGGAGATCCTCCGAGAGCAGTTTTAAATGATACAAATGCAATCCGCATCTACACTGATTTCTCATTTTGCACAAGGAACTTGGTAAAATTATACCAGATTAAGTTAAATTCCTTGTCACATTTTTTCCCTTTGTATTGAGTTTATTGGGGTGGCACTGGTTAAAATTATACAGGTTTCAAGTAAACAATTCCACAACACATCATCTATACACTGTATTGTGTCTTCACCACCCCAAGTCAAGCCTCCATCCATCACCATTTATCCCCCCTTTACCCTCCTCCATTCCTCTCACCCTCCTTCCCTAGGCAATCACCACACTGTTGTCTGCAAAAAAATCATTGGCATTGTACTCAGTCAGTCATCCATTGGGCACATTTATCAGATGCCATATAACATTGTACTAAGAACTAGAACAAAGCAAATTATTTTTCCAAGTCGTTTTTTGTTCTTGTTTATGCAATATATTTTTATTGATTCAGAGAGGAAGGGAGGAGAGAGAGATAGAAACATCAATGATGAGAGAGAATCATTGATGATTGGCTGCCTCCTGCACACCCCCTACTGGGGATTGAGCCCACAACCAGACATATGCCCTTGACTGGAATCGAACCTGGGACCCTTCAGTCTGTAGGTCGATGCTTTATCCACTGAGCCAAACCAGCTAGGGCCCAAGTCATTTTTAATCCCTATGGAGAAATACAAATAAAATGCACAACTCTATCACTTTCAGCTATTTAGTAATAGTTATTTCATTAGTTTAAAAGCTTTTGCACTGAAAATGGGATGGATGAGCCTGCTTGGAGTTAGGGCACCAGACATAAGAGAAAGATATTTTAATATTTACCTTAAAGACAAGCCATATACAACAACAAGCAAAGGCCCTCTAGCTTATATTTGGGATCAAAAGAAATGGAAGTAATAAAAGGGAGAGCTACTACTCACTTTTTTGTTGTTCTGAAAGGGAAATGTTCAGAGGAACAATCTGAAGGTAGTAATAATTGCATAAGGAAAATTATACTGTAAATGCTAAAAATAAAAATTATTGTCAAAGTATATTTTCATCAACATGTGTGCCTTTGAGGACAAGTCATATGATAATCCTTTTGGCCATTGACAGAAACATCCATTGGAGAGATGATGGTTCTTCTCTCATATGATTCTCTCTCAAAACTCTAAGGCACACTTGAAATCTGTTGTTTAGTTCTCCTGCTTTCCATTGTACCCTAAAACTTACCCTCTACTCACCCAGCTTCCAGTCTCTTGTCATCTGAACATACCATACTAGTATTGTCCTGCTCACACATCACTGCACACACTATACCCCATATCTAGAATGCCTTCTCCCTAGCTGTGTCACTAACCCTCCCTATCAAAATTCTATGTCTATTTTCATACATTTGGGGATTTAATTACAGTCTCTCACATACAGTGCTTCCCACTTATTTCCTATGCATGGATTTTGCCTCCCCAAGGAGGTTGTAAAGTCCACCAGAACAAGCATCAAGAGTATCTCTTGCTTCATTGGCTACTGCACTTGGATGAATCAAGCTGCCATGAATAAAAGGCCCACAGGGTCTGAAACTGAGGATTATCTCCAGAAAACAGCCAGCAAAAAATTGGGGCCTGTAATCCAACAACCCTCCAGGAACTGAAATATGCCAACAACCACATAAGTTTGGAAAAATTATTCCCCAGTCCAACCTTCAAATGAGATGCCAGCCCTGGCCAAGACCTTGATTATAGCCAGTGAGAGACCCTTAAACAGAGTAGCCTGGTGAGCCATGCCTGAATATTTGACCCATAGAAACTGTGAGATAATAAATGTGTTTAGATTTAAGCTGCTACGTTTGGAGGTAATGTGTTGCACAGTAATAGATAATTAATGCTATGAATCTAGCCACTAAGTTCATAGCAGGGGCTCCATAAATATTTGTTGACCCAAAGCTGTGTGAGAGAGCTATATTTTTGGTATATTCTCTAGTGACTTAAATGTATGGGAAAATAGTATCACACTTTTTGTTAGATGAAGGCCAGGAACTTTAAAGGATTATCTGGGTCAGCTGCCAATTTCAGAATATAGAGGGTACTTACCTCTCATTTATCCCTTCATGTTATCTACCAATAATACCTGCTGACTTCATACAGGATTCTCTTACAACCATAATCTGAGATGGACTCAGTTTGCCAACCTCAACTTTTGATGAGTCCTCACTATCCACAGAACCAAGTCAAATTCCTTAGCCTATTGTTCAAGCCCTTTCACAGTTAGGCTCAAACTACTGCCCCAGCCTTTTCTCTTATCATCTGTCCTCTTTACACTCATAGTAGCTAAAGTGATTTTTTAAAAACACAAATCTCACCATGGCCTTCCCATGTTAAAACTCTCCAATGGCTTCTTGTCACTCTTAAGACAAAGACACTGCACAGCCTATCTCCTGCCCACAGCAGCAGCCTTATTTTGAACTACCATTATCTGAATTTTCTCTTCTCTAGCTACAATGGCTTACTTTCTGTCTCTTTGTCATCCAGGTAGCTCCTACTCATCATCCAATTTTCACTATAACATGGCTCCCTCATGAAGGTATTTCTCAGCTCCCATTGATACTATCTACCTCTCCTTTCTAGGACTTGTCATATTAATTTGTGTACTTATTAATGTTAGTCTCTCTCAATCACTGTAATGTCAGCTTCATAAGACTGGGACTTTGCTTTGTTCACTACTATATTCCCAGCACTTGGCACATAGTAGATGCTCAATATATATAAACTCAGCTTCTACAGATTCTTCCCCCACCCTCTTTTCTTCTGGGTGTTTGTATTTTTTGTTGTTATTTGTTTATCTATTGGTTCTGCTTTTTCTTACTTTTTCTTACTTTTTCTTACTTTTTTGTTTCTCTCTTATCTTTTCCTCTCTCTTTGATATCATTTGTGCTCTCTTTTCTCTCCCCTAATTCTCCTGTCTCAGGTGGTCACTTATAGTGGGGTTATTGGTGTCGTGAGTACATTTGAGCTTTGTTCCCTTTGTGTTGCATCTTGTCAAGGTGAATTTTATTCTGTCTGGCCAGGTGCTAGAGAGTGAGCCACCTAACCAGACACCTGGAGAGGAAACTCCATCCACAAATGGGTCAAGAAGGCGGGAGTGAGGAAGCAAAAGAGGAGGGTGTGCTTGTGTGTGTGTGTGTGTGTGTGTGTGTGTGTGTGTGTGTGTGGCACAGTTAGACCTGCAGGACCTTCGGGGGCAGGCTAACTGGGTTCGCCTAACTAGGAAGCTTTTGCTACCATGATAAACAGTACCAGGAGGCTGGCTCGTTCTCAGAGGCCTACCCCCCCCCCCCGACTGGCCCAATGCTTTAGACCAGGGCAATGCAACCATGCAAGCAGCAGGCATGTGAGCAGCTCACTTCTGTCCAAGGAGCAGCAGTTCTGATAGTAGCCTGCCCCAGGCCTAAGAGCAGCAGCCTCACATGGCCTGACCCTGTCTAAGGAGCCATAGCTGTGTGAGCAGCCCGCTCCCTGATCTGAGGAGCAGAAAGCATGTGAGCAGCCCGCCCCATCTGAGAAGCAGCAGCCACATGAGCAGCCTGCCCATGACTGAAGAGCAGCAGTCCTGAAAAGCCTGCTCCCATCCAAGGAGCAGCAGCTGCACACATCCTGCACCCTGCACCTGTCTGAGGAGCAGCAATGTGTGAGCAACCTGCCCCTTTCCAAGAAGCAGCAGCCACATGAGGAGCCTGCCCCCATCCGAGGAGCAGTAGCAGCCCGAGCAGCCCATCCCGGTCCAAGGAGCAGCAACCGCACTAGCAGACCAACCCAGTCTGAGGAGCAGCAGCCTCGTGATCAGCCCACCCCTGTCGAAGGAACGGTAGCTGTGCGAGTAGCCTCCCCCAACAGCCAGAGGAGACAACACTGTTGAGAACAGTACCCAACACAGGAGCCACTGCCAACTGAGGAGCAGCCAATTCTGCAACCAACCAAGGAGCAGCCACAGCCTGAGGAGCCACTGCCACCCAAGGAGCAGCCCCTGCATGACTAGACATCTAGATCAGTTGATGAGACCAAAAATGGGCAAAGAAACCCCAAAAGAAAGAAAAAAGGAATCACAAGAAGAGCACCTAAGTGAAACACAGGCATGCAATATGTCAGAAAAATAATTCAGACTAAGGGTCATGCAGTTCATAAACCGGATGGAAGAAAAAATCAACAACTGATGTAAGACTCAAGAAGAAATGTATGAAAAAATCAATAACTTGTGTAAGAATCAAGAAGAAATGAAGAATGCTATCGCTGCAATAAAAAAACACCATTGAAAGTTTCAACACTAGACTAGGAGAAGCAGAGGCCTGAATTAGCAAATTAGAAGACAGGGAAGCAAAACACACCCAAACTGAACTGCAATTGGAGAAAAAAATTAAAAGACAGGAGGAGAGCCTAAGGGAGCTATGGGAAAACATGAAATGAAGCAACATACAAATAATTGGGGTGCAAGAACAACAGGAAGAGGAACAAGGGTTAGAAAATCTATTTGAAGAAATAATATCAGAAAATATCCCTTAGGTGGGGAAGAAAAAAGTCACAAAAGCAAAGAGAGTCCCAAAAAAGGTGAACCCGAAAAGACCAACACCAAGACACATCATAATTACCATGGCAAATGTTTAGGACACAGAGAGATAATAATAACTTTAAACGTAAATGGACTAAATTCTCCAATCAAAAGATATCAAGTGGCTGAATGGATAAAAATACATGACCTGTATATATGCTGTCTACCTGAGACCCACCTCAGAATAAGGGACTTACACAGAATGAAAGTAAAGAGATGGAAAAATATCTTTCAGACAAATGAAAAAAAAAAAAAAAAGCTGGGGTAGCAATACTTTTATAGGAAAAAATAGACCTCAAAGTGAAGGCTGTAACAAGAGATAAGGAAGGCTACAATATAATCCTAAAGGGATTGATACAACAAGAGGATATAACCCTGACAAACATATATGTGCCGAATGCAGTAGCACCCAAATACATAAAAAAAAACTCCTGGAAGATATCAAGGGAGAGATTGACAATAATACAATCATAGTAGGGGACTTTAATACACCACTGACATCATCAGATAAATCCTCTAGACAAGAAATCAGCACAGAAATAGCAATCCTAAATGACTTAATTTAGGATTTAGAGGATTTAATTGACCTCTTCAGAACATTTCACCCCAAAGCCACAGAATATATGTTCTTCTCAAGTGCACATGGGACATTTTCAAAAATTGACAACATATTGGGTCACAAGCAAAGTCTCCCCAAATTCAAGAAGATTGAAATCATATCAAGCATTTTCTCAGACCACAATGGCATAATATTACAAATAAATTACAATAAAAACAATCCAAAAAATTCAAACACTTAGAAGCTGAAAACCATGCTATTAAACAATGACTGGGTTACCCAAGAGATCAAAGAAGAAATTAAAAACATCCTGGAAACTAATGACAATAAAAACACAACAATCCAAAATCTTTGGGACACAATTAAAGCAGTCCTGAGAGGGAAATTTATAGCTCTATAGGCCTACCTCATATACCTCTTCAGAACACAAATCCCAGGGCCATGGATTTATATTCTCTCTTTTGCCCCAGCATATACACAAATCCCAGGGCCATGGATTTATATTCTCTCTTTTGCCTCCCTCTTCATGAGCCATAATGATATGATGTAACTTGGCGTAAGGTCCATGACTCCCTTACTTGAGGAAAACTATAGCAAGTTTCTTGGGGTTTATAATCTGAGATAGGCTTCTGTTTAAGGAGTTCAGAAATTGTGTGTGGGCTAGGATTGTTTCTGAAGGCAAGTGGGAGCTGCCATTTTGTGCCAAGTATCTTGCATAATAGCAAAATTATGGAATACTTATTATGGGCCAGACTCTGCCTAAAGGTGTTACACATATTTATTAACTCACTTAGTCCTCAGAACCATCCTAAGAAATAGGTGTTGTTATTATTTGAGTTTTATGAATGAGGCCACCTGAGCTTAAACAAATTGCCTCAGGCCACACATCTGGTGAATAAGGGAAGCTGGAATTCAAACTGATGCTGTAGTTTGGGCTCTAAGCAGTACTCCATACACTCTCTTATGTGTAGTGATTTTTTTTTTAATTTTGCCCTTCTGTCTTTCTTTTTTCATTGGCTACTAGAAAGCTTGGAGCCAAATGTTTGGTCCATCCCTAGCAATTGAGTAGGACGTCACAGATTATGTTTTGTGTTAGCTTCACCTCTTGCTTCATTTTATTTTTTCTATTGGTATTTTCCAGTGGCTAGATTACCACATTTTAAATATACTTTTGTAGGTATTTTTATTTATTTTTTTTAAAAAAAATTAATTTTTTTTTAATTTACAGTTTCTATTTAACATTATTTTGTATTAGTTTCAAGTGTACAGAATGGGGGTCAAACAATTCCATATTTTACAAGGTATTTCCCCTGATATTTTTAGTACCCACCTGGCACCACACATAGTTATTATAATATTATCAACTATATTCCCTAGTACAGTGTCTTACTTAATTCTCTCACCAGGTCTATGAAGTAGGAGTCATTATGTTTTATAGAAGCCGAGACTATGGGCCAGAGAGACTTGCTTAAGTTCTCATAGCTAGCAAGTAACAGAGCAGGATTTAAAGCTAAGTCTGTTTTTCTGTAGAACCTCATGTTGAAGCCAGTAGAGTAAGAGGCTTCAAACGCTTAAGTAACTCAGAAGTTCAAAGTTTCAGTAAGGGAATTTGCTTGGTCTGACCTGGGTAAGGCTTCTAGCCCCAGGTCTTTACCACTTTGTCCCCTCTTCATTCAACCGAAGGAAGTATGGTCGAAGTCCTCTGATACAAAGATGAGAGGTCAAAACTGTGAACTGATTTCATGAGAGATAGGTGGAAAGGGATCCAATATTTTTATATTATCGAAAGAAGAATATTGTATAGTGGTAAAAAGCATGAGAATTAGAAAGCAACTAGCCTGGGTCTGAATCACCATTTCTATTGCTTAATAGCATAGGTCCCTTGGGAAAGTCACTTAACCTCTCTAAGCCTCAGTTTTCTCATTTGTAAAATGAATATAAATAGTTTCTACAACATAAATGTTTTTAGGGTGGTTATTAAGTAAGAACTCATGAAAGCCATTTATTGCAGTTCCTGGCTTAAGGGAAATGCCCAATATATGGCTACTAGTATTAGTTTTAATTCTTGCCACTTCTCTCATTGTCCCTCCCTAAGCAAAAAGTATACTGTGTATAGTCTATAGTTTGAGACCTAAAAGTTTCAATTGGAAAGACATGTAGGTATAGAGTTAATCAGATGAGGACAGTGAGGGAAAATGCCCAGATAGACCAAAGCCACTTCCAATTACAACATGAATTTTCCAAATCTAAAGTCATTCTTACATAGGCAGGCTCCCAAATGTAGACTTTTTGAAAACTCTAGACCAACTTTTATTTTTGTAAATGAAAAGATGCTGAAGTATTTTATAGTTCCTGAAAGCAAACTGTTCTAGTCTTTAAGTGTGCTTAGCAAAAGGATAAATGATTCTGCATACAGTTGGCCAAAGGTTGCCCTTTAGGTACCCAAGATAATTTCTTCTCAGAAACAATTTATGTTGAATGGGTACAGAAGGAGTACTACCTCTTTTCTGCTTTAGAGTGAGTTTAAAGTGGATGAGAGGGGGTTAGGCATTACAGGGGTTGCTGTAGCTAACCATCCATGGGTTCTAATAGAAAATGGAGGTTATTTAAGTTTGTTTTGCATCAATCATGGGTGGTTTTGTGAAGGCCTGCTTGTCCCTTGCCACTCCTCAAGGGATGAGGGTAAAGCTATGGACTGACTATACTTCTAAAAGCCTAATATCTATTGATAGCACCAGCCAGAAAAGCCACTTCCTTTACTTTCTGCCTTCTTGACGCAGAGTTCAAATACCACTTAGGACTGAGATAGGAATCAAACATTATTACTATTAGTAATAAATTTAAATATATTTGTTGTAGTGGGCATTAGGCAAAGCACTTTACCTGCATTAGCTGATTTTATGCTCACAACAGCTCTATGGGTTTGGTTCCTGTGATGACCCTTCATTTATAGATGAGAACACTGAGGCCTAGAAAGGTTAAGTAACTTCTGAAGTTCTTACTAATTGGAAGTGGTAGAGCTAGGGTAGTATCCAATTTATTTTGACCAAAGGTACAATGATGTTTCCTTTGGAATGTAAAAGAACTTTCCAGATTCCAGTGATTGCTGTCATTTTGGAAGTTAGTCAATTTGTGAATATACACCATAGCACTGAGTCACCATCCTCAGCATTCTCAGCAACTACTACTGGAAATAGAATTTAGAGAGGGAAACTCCAACATCCAAATTTGATGGAAAATAAAGAGGAAATGGTTTTGTGATACTTTAAAAAAACACAACATTTCTACATTTCATGTTTCTGTTGTCACAATATTAAATTTAAAAAGGATCTATGGCATTAAAAATTATTTTTAATATTTTTTTTTATTTCAGAGAGATGAAGGGAGAGGGAGAGAGAGATAGAAACATCAATGATGAGAGAGAATCATTGATTGACTGCCTCCTGCACAACCCCCAGCGAGGATCAAGCCCACAACCTGGGCATGTGCCCTGAATGGGAACCAAACCGTGGCCTCCTGGTTCATAGGTCAACATTCAACCACTAAGCAACACTGGCCAGGCTATTTTTAAATATAAGACCTGAAAGCACATACACAGTGATTATAGAAACACAAAAATGTTTTCATGGAAAAGAAATTGTAAATGAATTTCAATGGAGTAAAGGAAGAAAATGGAACACCAAAATGCTTTTATTGAGAATGAGGTACACTTGAAGAATTACTTTGCCAGTCATTGAATTTCAAGTTCTAATAGCTGTCAGTTAGCATTGTCATATTGTGCAGGAAAATGTGCTTGCTTTTTGCAGATGGGCCTATTTCTGATACTTACTAGCTGAAAATTATTTGTAAAGAATTAGGTAAAAGATAATATGAAAGGCTTTACTTATCAGAAAGGTCTTTCTCCTTGATTTCATTAAATCTAATGAGTCATTAGTTTGGAGCTTTCAAATTGTGTGTATAGTATTTTTATGGGACATCTACTAGATACCTAATAAAAGAAATACACAATTTTCTTTCCCCTGCATTCCCACAAGAAAAACTCTTTAAAAATAGAATCAAATTATTTTCAAAAGTATGCCTTCAGTGACCATTTTATTTGCCACCAAATGTTTGGCTTGATATCACTTGAAAATCCTAGTGTGCAGCCATACTGAAGGTCTCTCATCTTGAAATGAAAGCCTGACAAGCAAATCATTATGGACTTTGTATCCCTAGTCAGTTGGAAAATGTCATGGCTTTTATGAGAACTCAAATTGACTCAGCACCCACTACATACAAGATACACTAAGTGCTGGGAAGGGCACAAAATTCACTAAGGCCCAGTTTGTGACCTCAAGGTGCTTTTGTTAACTAATGAGAACACATGGAACCCACAAACAGGGAGCCAGGCACCTTGGGCAAGTTTTTCTGGGCCTCTATTTTGTATTCATGATGTGATATCAGATAACATTCTCTAATTCTGTGAATGTGAATACCCCAGGAATAACACAAATCATAATTGCTAAATAAGTTCAGAGGAGGTGAAAGGCTGCTGTATATGAATACATTCTACAACTCCCCCTTCATTCCCAAAACGCATACACTGTACATGGAATTGTGCTGACTGGCAATTTAAATTATTAAATTATTTTTAGGGGTAAAGTTTGTAAAAATTTAAAATGGCACCTTTCAGGCTATAGTCGCAAGGAAGCAGGTACCTCATGTGATTGCCTCGTACTCAGAGTAATTCACCCAGGTTGGAGCAGTCGGTCCATAGAGGCTGTATCTACACAACTATAGACATCTACACAAATCAAGAGCATCAGCTCGATGATGGAATTTAATAAATAAATAAGAATTTTAAAGGAATCTAATTAGATTAAAAATGTGAAAATGGTTAAGAAAAGATTTTTCTAAAGTACAAAATGTGTCCTGATCAGCATGGCTCAGTGATTGAGTGTTGACCTATGAACAAGGAGGTCACAATTTGATTATGGTCAGGACACATATAGCCTGAATTGTGGGCTCTGCCCCCAGTAGGGGGCATGCAGGAGGCAGCCAATCAATGATTCTCTCTTATCATTGATGTTTCTATCTCCCTCTACCTCTCCTTTCCTCTCTGAAATCTATATATGTTTAAAATGTGGAACTCTTGTAACACTCCAGCTTTGGTTGCTTTGCTTAACCAGCTAATTCTAAATCAGAACAGACCCAATATGTTCAAACAAATCCTAAATGTCTTCATATTTTTGTAAGGTGAGGTAGAGCATTTCTATATAGGAGAACTTATTTGCAAATGCACCTGATTCCACATGACGCAAACACTGGGTTAATGGATATTGAGTAAGTAATAAAACAATATTCATGTGCATCTGATTTGGCAATTATTTAGATTCAATCATATTAGATCCTGTCTGATGCAGAGGGTGTAATTGGTCTTTCTCAGAACTACAGATTAGCACCTTTGTTCTCACTATTCAAACCAAGAGAACTAAATATTATAAAGAGAGAGATTGGCATTGTCTCCACATCAGTTCAGGGAAATGTTGTAGATTCTGAAGTTTGGAACACCTCTTTAATTCCATTCTGATTACCCCACTCCTAATCAAATCGCTCAAGCAACACTGAAGAAAAAAACAACAACACTGAAATTTCTAATAAGCAGCTGCAATAAAGCCAGTTAAGCTGGAAAGTCCATTGTGAATTTAAAGATTGCAGCTCTGCTGAATAACAAGTCAAATCAGTCCTGGAGTTTTACCTCAGCTATTCTGCTTGTCCATTTTAGAGGGAAAAAAAATGTAGCTCTATATTATTTCTCTAGGATCATATTTTGTTCTGAGTTTTTAGTTTATTGCCCCAAATATAAAAAAACAACAGCGTTTAGGAGGTGCTACAAGAGTCTGGGCAAGATACACATTTTTCAGTCTCTAAACTTAGTTCTTTTGGGTGAGATTCTTATGTGGAATGTCTGGTTTTAGAATAATGTAGAGTTTCATTTGAAAATAAATTTTCACTCTTGATTATTTACTTTGAAACTATCTTCCCTTTAACTCCATCAGTTTTTCCCTTTAATTTCTTTCCTGTCTTTATAATCAAAGAAGCCAAAATGTCCCTTTCACTCTCCATACAGATATATAGCTGGGTTATGGGGGAAAAATAAACTTGTGATCAAAAGCTCCCACAAATTATGCCTGTGTAGACAAATCTATCTGTAAAAAGAAACCACCTATCCAATGTGAAACCCCTCTATATGGAGTTTTCAATGAACACATCATGCCAGGAAACAGATCAGGGACCCTTGCAGCTGTGATTTCAATGTTTTGTTTTGTATTTTTAATCCGGAGATAGCTTCCCTGAAGGAGAATAGCTCCTTTGGAGACGTTTTCGTGTTTCAAGTTCTTTCATAAGCTCTGCTTTGCCATTAATTTGCTTCCATGGAGAGGTAATTTGAAAACACCACAAAAATAAGCTACTGAGCACATGGGTGGACAGATCTTTAAGTATCAAGAAATTGACTTTTTGGAGGAAAAAATAAAGCAAGAAAAAGCTCTTATGGCATATTGACGTGAACTCTTGTGATAAGAATTGCTAGGTAAAAGAACTGAAAATTAAAAAATATATTTTAGAAAGAACTGAACAGTGTAGATCAAAAACTGGCCTACTTATTATTACTCTACCTGTCTTTGACCTCATACAAATACCATATGCATAGATCTTCAAAATAGAAAAATATTTAAATCCAAGAAAAGACCCCACCAAAGCACAGATTGAGGCCATGACAAAACACTAGTCATCAAAATCACGATTAATTGCACTTAGATCTTGGCTATTCTGCTTTTCTCTTACTCTAAAAATGCACGACACCTGATTTAATCAGTCATATTGATGCTTTATCAAAGGGGAAGGACCTAAAGAGTACACAAAGAAATAATATATTTGTAAGAATATCTGTTTGTCTATACATTACTTTGTATATAAACAATGTGCAAAGCATTATGATGAAACCATGATTTTTCTTTTTCAGTGATACTAAGATATTAATATTCCTTATAACAGAAGCAATATAGTGCAATTATTATTAACTAAATAACTACTATTTTTAAAAAAATACAACTTAAGAAATATTCAGTTAGAAGAAGCAGTGTTTGTTGACCATATTTTAAATATTTCATGATTAAGCCGAACATCCTTTACAATACATGTGGGGATAACCACATCAAACAAAAAGTGACGGTAACTTTCCTTCCCTGCCTTTAAGTGGACATTTTAGTACATGGTAATCACTATACTGTTGACACAAAATTCAATTATGCTATTCTATTTTTATTTCAAATAAACAAGAGTCATAAAAACTTCTTAATATTGCTATATTTAAAATAAGCTTATAGTTATATTCCAGCATGCACATAATTTATTGTACCTGAATATTTACATCAGTTGAATAAAGTCCAGATGTTTCAAATAAACCTGAAAGATATTTGTTTTTTAATCTAGTTCTCCCAATTAAACAATATACTAATTAATCACATATTTCTTAAAAGTTACAGGAATGTAATAGCAGCTTGTAAATTGCCTTGCATTATATAATATATAATTCCATAAATTATCACAAAGGATAAAATAAAAAAGCAAGACCAAAGGCTGAGTAAAAAATAAACTGAAACACTATTTCAGCTAAATTTATTATTTTATCTATTTTTAAGAAGCTGTGACTGTATAAATCAGAAAATGTCTGTGAAAGACATCCCATTTTGTTTAGATTGCAGCCATCTTTGGAAATGATAGAGATATACAGAGAAAACAGGATCATGGATACTGATTTCCATTTTTAAGAGGAGTTATTAACTAACCAAGCAGTTCAGATTTGATTACATATAAAAGGTCTCTATTTCATGTGGGGGAGGGAAAAGGGCATAGGATCAGGGTCACGGGAAAAACAACATAAATAGCACTTAATCACTAACAAAATTAGAAATCAAATTGGTTTTTACTCCTTATAGGTGACATTAAAGCAGAAGAGGCATCTACTTGCATTGCATATATTTTCAACCTCATTAAGAATATTTTATCTCTCCCTATTTTCTTCCACTAAATTTCCTTTACTAGAATCACAGAAATAAGGTAGAATTAGCCAAAATGTACAATTTAAAAATCTTTCCAGAAAACGTCTTATATTCTCTTTATTCTTTCTAAATTCTGAGAGCTATGGTACTTAATCTCTAAATTAGCTACTATTTGCTATAATCCGCAGATCTCCACTTTCTGTATCCTTCTCTCAGAAAAGCCAATGTAGAATGCTGAATTCTTTCCATTTAGACACAGATACATAAAAACAAATACTCTCATTTTCTGTGTCCTAGACAACAAAGAAGAGACAGACTTCTATTTTAAAGACAGACAAACCAAAATTTCAGTGAAAACTTCTGAGTATTAATATTGATAGCATTCTAAGGATATATATATACAAATTTAATTTTTTTACTTCCCCTCTTTTTTGTGATTTCTTTAAACTATTTTTAACAAGTAAAAATGTTTCTTTTTTTACATTTATACCATCAAACTGAAAAGAAATCACCACATACCAATAGAAAAGTCCATTTAGATATCAAAATGGTTTACCAAAATACTTGAAACCAGAATTTTGAGAATAACAAGTTTTTAAAATCATGTGCATATTAATCATACTAAAAACCTCTCCAAACTTTGCTTAATTTCATTTAGAGCCTTCAAAAACATCGTAACTTCTTTAATACCCTGGTGCCCCCTTTTGGTGCAGATAGATCAAGGCCTTTTTTTTTCAATTAAAAAAATCATATACACTGTATATATTCATTCACAAAACAGTAGTGTTTAACTTGGGAAATATCAATTCACACTGCAGATGGCTCATGGTTATTAGAGCTTTTGTTCTGCCTTTACTATTACCAGTTATTGATATAAAACATGCGCAAACAAAGCTATTTCTTTAAGTGGGGAAGGAAAAGCGTCCGTTCCCTTAGACAATTGGCATAGCATCGCACAGATTTCTCAAGTTCTTGTCTCAATCTTCATGGTAAATAAGTGACCCATTACCTTTGCTACCGGACACTCAATGGCTCGCTGACGGTTGCATTCAGAAGATATTTTTTGTCTTCCATACATTTATGCTGCATGTCTGCCTATCATTCTGAAGAAAGAAAGAGTGGTGAGCATATATAGATCCCAACGTCTATTGACAAACAACAAGCACAAGCATGGAGACATAGTCTAGTAAATAGGCTTTGTCAAAGGGAGAAATAAAAGCATTTTAAAGAGTTTTACCAAAATTTTAAAAAAGGAAAAAAGTTAAATATTCTTACAACTTTTCATATGTTAGATCTGGTAATTATGCCTCAAAAATAAGTTCTTTCCACGTTCAACAGCACTGTGTGAAGAAGACGAGCTGATTTCCAGCAGGGATATTGAATCCTTCCATCTGAAGGACCAATCAAGTGTGAAGTACAGTATAGTTTTAGATTCAATTGAAAGGAAAAAGCTTGACTACTAGTTCATAGCATGACAACTTTCATGGATTAGTTCAGACCCCATTCTCTTCCCTGAAAGGGTATCACAGCATGAAGACAGTTTTCAATGCACTAAACTTTAATAGCTGAGTGGGGGAGCCAAAGCTTCCCTTCGGTCTCTATAGAAACAGTATAGCCAAAATTTTTGAGGCAAAATTAAGGTCTTAGGTCTTAGGTGCTGCATCTCCCCTAAGAGGTTCCTTTTCACAAACAGACCTTGGCTTTTATCAAGTGTACAGTCTTTTGGGGCTACTATAAAAGGGAAGAGGCAAAACCTACTTCACTATTTTCCCCTCCAAACTCCACACAGGCGACTATTTCAATGAGCCAGATGTGTGGCTCCCAGTGTCAAAGGCAGGTGAAATAATCTCTAAGGAAGTACTTTACTCTTTGTTGTGTTGATTGTAGTTTCTGTTGTTGACAGAAGGCACTTCCTGACCATCTCTGTGACCTTTTCACTGCTCTTGCATGCAGCACACAGGCTGAAGCAAGCCCCTCCCCACCGTCCTCTCCCTCTGCCTTACCCTCTCATCTCAGCCTTGGGATTATTCCACAGCAGCCTCCACAGCATTCCCTGAATTTTTCCTCCACCCTACCCCCACATGATAATAGTAGATTGTCAGAAGAAAGGTGTTTCAACAAAACTGAAGTGTTGTTAAAGGTGGCACAAGTGAGACACTTCATTAAGAAGTTACCATGCCAGAATTTTCTTTATCAGAATTTCCTGTCAAAGGTACCGTGATCCTAAAACATGAGGATTTTCTCCTAACAATACAATTTTACTTCCCACTCACATCAGTTGTGTCTGAACCTACCTAAAACATTGTTTTGGTTCTTTTATGTCTTCCTAGTTACAACTTCATCTCCAGGTTCAGGACTCCCTTAATAATAATGAAATGCAGGCTCCTCATCTGCTTAAGTAAGTGTACTACACATATGTGGTGAAGAAAATCTAAGGTTCATTTCTTTGGAATCTTAGAACCACTTTAGTAAGTGGGGACTAGGGAGACCTCACATCCCTCAGTGGGACTAATGGGTTTAGATATTGATAAGAAAATATTTAAAGAACATGAAGTAAGTGGTGTCAGAAATGGCTTTCTTTAGAAAATCCTATCAATAGCATGACAAAAATATGGCTTGGAAATCTATCAAACCAGCCTTTAAGAGCTATTGGTGAAACCAAACCTATGGTTGGGGCCCCCTTGTCTAAAACTTTATAATGCCAGCAATATCATTATAGAGTTGTTATTTAATATATAGACTTCCAGAACCCTCAGGAAGCAGCTCAAAAACTGACCCAGTGATCGCACTTCTAGGAATATATCCTAAGATTCCTGAAACACTAATCATAAAGAATATATACACCTCTATGTTCATAGCAGCACTATTTATGAGAGTTAAGATCTGGAAAGAGCCCAAGTACTCATCAGTAGATGGGTGTTTAAAAAAGCTGTGGTATATTTACACAATGGAATACTATGCATCTGTAAAAGAGAAGGATCTCTTACCCTTTGAGACAGCCTGGATGGACCTGGAGAGTATTATGCTAAGTTAATAAGCCAGTCAGAGAAAGACAATTATCACATGATCTCATTCATATGTGGGATCTAAAGAACAAAATAAACTGATGAACAAAATAGTTCCAGAGACATAGAAGCATGGAACAGATGGTCGGATCTAAGAGGGAAGGTGGGGTGGGGGCGGGGGAAAATATTAACCAAAGAAGTTATATACATATATGCATAATCATGCATAATCCATGGACACAAACAATAATGTGGTGAAGGTCTAGGCTAGGGGGTGGCCAGGGGTGGGTGGAGGGGAGTCAATGGGAACAAAGGGGGACAACTGTAATAATTTAAAATATAAAGATAATTAAAAAAAAAAACTGAAACCTCAAAAATAAAAAAAAACACCAACAACCAACAAAACATTTTTAATAGTGAAAAACAACCCCTTGAAATCCAGCAGCAAACAACAGAGACAAAAGGAACAACCTGCCAAATACCCCAAGTATGAAGTGACTATTTGGATTTCCACCCAAAAGAAAAGTGACACTATTAATAGCTGGCTGGCTAGATATAGATATAGATATATACATATATTCATATATACACATACACACATACACACATATATGCATATATACATATATACATATATACTAATAAAAGCATAATATGCAAATTGACCGAAAGACTGAACAGTGGAACGACCATCCAGACGACCTTCCGGACTACCTTCTGGACAAAGCCGGGGCCATGAGGGCCAAGCCCCTTGCATGAATTTTGTGCATCGGGCCTCTAGTATATGCATAGATTGTGCCCTCTCACAATCCAGCCCTGGAGGGACTGCACAAGGGCTCCAGGGTGTGTGTCTGGCCTATCTCACCCAGTCCCGATGTGCCCCAGCAGCAAGCTAACCTACCGGTTAGAGTGTCTGCCCCCTGGTGGTCATTGTGCGTCATATTTACTGGTGGAACAGTCAAATGAATGGTCACATGAATGGTCAGACACTTAGCATATTATGCTATTATTATATAGGATATTGCCATTTTTCACACTTTAAAGCCAAGAGGCATTGGAGAAGCAACAGAAGAAATAAACAAAAAATTGGCATAGTCATTGATAACAGAAATAGCAAAGATTAGAAATAGGGATGGAGAGGTTATATTGACTTGATAGTGGCAGAGATAGCAACAGTAGTTCGTGGAAGTGAGGAGCAGTGACACCCAAAAGTTTCTCAGTGTATCTCAATAAAGTTTCAGAGTGGAAAAGAGGAGACATTTGCCACCTATGCCTCCCTGTATCCCATCCACATTCAGTTACATCTATGGAGTTCTATATTTAAGAAAGCACACATGCATATGTACCTTGTAAAAATATTTTTGTCAACAGCCATTTATAATTTTAAAGTTGGTGTAAAAATGTCAAAGTACCTACAATATTTATCATTCCAGACAGGCTCATTTCTCTGAAGGTGTTATATAGTTGAGAAATTCTTGGTATATCTGTGATTCACTAGTTTTATTGTATTAATTGAAATAATTCCTGATGCTTATTATTTTTTAATATATGTTTATTGATTTCAGAGAGGAAGGAAGAGGGGGAGATAGAAACATCAATGATGAGAGAGAATCATTGATTGGCTGCCTCCTGCACGCCGCCCCCTCCCCCCCATTGGGGATGGAGCCCACAACCTGGGCATGTGCCCTGACTGAGAATTGAACTGTGACTTCCTGGTTCAAGGGTCAACATTCAACCACTGAGCCATGCCAACTAGGCACTTTTATTATTTTTAAATGGCCTAGCATGTACACACTAGGCACTCCATACTGTTGAGTAGACTTAAAAAAATTATGAAAATCATCCATAGTAAAATAACCATGAAGTATTTTCTTTTGACAGATTCTTTAAATAATTCATTCATACATTCAACTGGCATTTATTGTGTAACTTACAGAATGGGTATGTATGTGTGGGAGTGCCAGAGTTGAAAAAAGTAACATGATGCACGATGTACATAAAACCCTGCTAGCATCCATTAATTTAATATCCATCTGGTAAATCCATCAGGACTAATATAAAAATAGACTAGGAGACACTTGAAAATATTCATTTTTACTACTAATAAAAGAAATGATGGTCAAAACAATGAAATGCATATTGATGATTATCTGTAGTGAAGTTGGTGTAGGTAGACAAACAGCCTTTCAGGAAGGGGATTTTGTCAAGCTTAAAAGCACACATTAACTCCTGGGTTCAGCAACTCCATATTTGGAATATATCCCAAGGTAATAATTAAAGATGTGCACAAAGATTAAACTACAAGAATTTCATGACAATATTACTTGTGTTAATAATAAAATGCAAGACAAAGTGAATCAGGGGTTTGAAGACATTATGCTACAGTCACTCATATAATGTCATATTAAGCAGATATCAGAAACCACTTTTGAGAAGAATATTAACATGGAAAGATGTTCACAGACCACTAAATTTTAAAAAAAGGTTTTTGAAAGATATTTATTGATTTTGACTTTCAGCTAATTCATTTTTATAATAATTCAAACAAAATTCAGAAGAGTTGAAAACAAAAGTTTACTATGGTACCAGGGATAAGTGCTGTTAGCATTTTGGTATAAATGCTTCCAGATTTATTTCTTTTGCATATACCAATGTAATCAGTAAATTAAACTAACAGACAGTACAGAATAAAACTAAAACCACCTTCAATATTATCTTTCACTGTCTGTCTTCCTGCCTCTTTAAGAAACAAAACAGTTTTGTTACTTAGAATACCCATCCTATGTAATAACAACAGCTTTCAACTCAAAGTTAAACCTCTCCTCCTATCCCAGCTGGAACCTGCTAAGGGTGTAGGACCTACCTTAGAACTCCAGCCCTTCTTCCTGTATTACTGACTGCAATTTCTGATCCTGTTTAAAGTAACATTGCCAGAAAAAAATACAGGATGCCCAGTTTAACTTGAATTTGAAATAAACAATGACTTTTTTAGAATACGTAGGTCCCACATATTGCATGGCACATAATACTAAAAAGGTCTCCACTGTTTATTTCAAATTCAAATTTAACTAGGCATCCTGTATTTTTATTTGCTCTATCTGGCAACATTATTCAGAGGCAAAGCAAGGAGATAAAAAAGAGGTAAGGGAGACAGGAAAGTTCTTTCTCAATGAATATTGTTGTAAGTTGCTTTTTCACTCTCTGGGCCCAGCAGGTGTTCAAAGCCAGCTTTTGTGTGTGTGTGTGTGGATGCTTTTGTAATTTCATAGATGCTTTTGAGACCCTGCATTTCAGAGAACCACTAGCCTGCAGACATGTCATGCATATGTATCCCACATCTAATCCCTGGGATACATTCACATCTCTTGCTCTGGCAACTTCTGGGAGTATAGGCATATGCCAACACAGCAGCGAAACTCTTGTCCATGCTGTCAGAGCACTGGACAGCCTTTTGCATTCTCCAGGTAAGAGTCAGACACTATTTTATCATGTGTCTCTAACTGCAGGGGACACATATCAAGCTCTCAAAGTAGTCTCTTGATATTTCTCCTTCCTGACTTGTCGTAAAGGGAGGAGCACTCCCCACCCTCCTTCCTGGGAAGAGGGGCTCACAGCACAGTTCTCTTGAAAGAAATCTTCCTTACAAATCTTTCCTTAATCTCCAACAACCATATCCTTTTATACCCTTACAGAGTTCAAGAGTTTTGAAGTCAGTTATTGGTTCTCCATTTTGAAGTCAGTTATTGGTTATCCACTTTGAAATACATACAGGGTAGCCTGTCTTGATAATCACTTCAATATCTATTACATCTTGATGTCTCAGTCAGAACTTCTAATTTAATGTCCTTTTACACCAACATGCTTACTATGGTTCACTTAGTCAGCTCCCTTACATTCTCTAAAATTTCAAACCTTCTTGGCTATCCTCACATGCTGCCCTGATATCATGATCATATGTGAGATTTCCAACATCAGTACTGTTTGCCAAACCTAGATGTTCTTAAAAGTTTGGTACCTGGAAGAGCAGCAGCAGCAGCATCTGTCAGCTTATTCGAAATGTAAATTCTTATCCCATCTCACACTTACTGAAGCTGAACCCCTGGGAGTGAGGGCTCCAACACTCAGTATTTTAACAAGCTCTCCATGGGGATTCTGTTGCACACTTAAATCGGAGAACAAAAATTCTAGCCAATGCTCTCTCCCACTCTCCACAGAAGTTATTTCAAGTCTTCATTCTCTTCATACCCACTTATACTATAGCCATCTCACCCCTCATTCCCAGCAAATTAACTGTTTGAATTTACATTAAAAATGTGAAAGCTTTGAATAGGGATTCCTAGACTTCTTGACACCAAATCTATAAATCTACTTGTACTTCTGCCCATCCTTCTCTCTTATTAAAATGAGAGAAGATACCTCCTTTCCAAGGCTAGTCCTGCCACCCAATCACTGAGTCCCAAACTCTCTCATTTTTTCAGGAACTTCCCTTTAATGATTATTTACTCTCTCACCTAAATCTACAATCTCTACAGGGTTTAAAAATTCCCATCTTAAAAATCAGCCAAAAGCAAAAGACAAAGAGAGAATCTTAAAAGCAGCAAGAGAAAGAAACTCAGTTACCTACAAGAAGTACCCATACGACTGTCAGCTGATTTCACAACAGAAACTTTGCAGGCCAGAAGGGAGTGGCAAAAAATATTCAAACTGATGAATACCAAGAACCTAC
>NW_006297038.1:16584-18223 GCF_000327345.1 Myotis davidii | reverse complement strand
GGGGACAAGGGGTGTGGGAGATGCGGGAAGAGACTGGACAAAAAACGTGCACCTATGGATGAGGATAGTGGGTGGGGAGTGAGGGAAGAGTGTCGAGTGGGAACTGGGTGGAGGGTAGTTATGGGGCGGAAACAGAGGAACAACTGTAATAATCTGAACAATAAAGATTTAATTAGTCAAAAAAAAATCAGAAAAGAAAGCAGTGAAATAACAACAGACCCCACAGAAATACAAGGGATTATTAAAAAAAAAAAATGCTCTGCTCCAATGACTAAACAAATTAGAGGAAATTGATATGTTCTTAGGAAAATTCGACCTTCCAAATCTCAATTAGGAAGAATCAAAAAAAATCTAAATAGGCTGATAACTAAGGTGGAAATTGAAGCAGTATTCAAAAAACTTACAGCAAACAAAAGCCCAGAGCCAGAAGGCTTCACAGGTCAGTTTTACCAAACATTCAAAGAAGGACTAAAACCTATACTCATCAAACTATTTCAAAAAATAAAGGGGAAAGAATACTTCCAAGCTCTTTCTATGAAGCCAGCATTACCCTAATCCCAAAACCAGATAAAGACAATACAAAGAAAGAGAATTACAGGCCAGTATCCCTATATGAACAAAGACGCCAAAATCCTCAACAAAATTCTAGCAAATCATATTCAGCATTACATTAGAAAGATCATACACCATGACCAAGTGGAATATATTCCACGGATGCAAGGATGGTACAATATCTTCAAATCAATAAACGTGATACATCACATAAACAGATTGAGAAATAAAAATCGCATAATCGATTGATGCAGAAAAAACATTTGACAAAATCCAACACCCTTTCTTGATTAAAAACTCTCAGCAAGGTGGGAATAGAAGAATCATATCTCAACATAATAAAAACCATATATGACAAACCCACAACCAACATCATACTCAATGGGCAAAAGCTAAAAACCATTTCCCTAAGAATAGGAACAAGACAGGGCCCAAACTCCTGACTCGTCTTTGACACAGTACTGGAAGTACTAGCCATTGTGATCAGACAACAAGAAGAAATAAAAGGCATCCAAATTGGTAAAGAAGAAGTAAAACTGTCCTTATTCGCAGATGACATGATATTGTACGTAGAAAACCCCAAAGACTCTATCAAAAAAATACTAGACTTAATAAATGAATTTGGCAGGGTACAAAACTATCATCCAGAAGTCTATGGCTTCTCTATATACCAATAATGAACTCACAGAAAGAGAAATTATAAAAGCAATCGCATTTACCACTGCAACAATAAAATTAAGCTACCTAGGAATATACTTAACCGAGGGCACAAAGGACCTGTACTCAGAAAATTTCAGGATGCTAAAAAAAAGAGATAGAGGAAGACATGAACAAATGGAAGAATATATCATGTTCATGGATTGGTAGAATCAACATCATTAAAATGTCCATACTACCCAAAGCAATGTATAAATTCAATGTAATCTCAATTAAAATACCAACTGCATTCTTCATAGATCTAGAACGAACTATCCAAAAATTCATCTGGAATAAAAAAAGATCGCAAATAGCTGCAGCAATCCTGAGAAAGAACAAAGTAGGTGGGATCTCAATAGCAGATATCAAGCTGAATCACAAAGCCACTGTT
>NW_006297038.1:0-15017 GCF_000327345.1 Myotis davidii | reverse complement strand
ACACATATGTAATACCCTTTGTAATACTTTAAGCAATAAAACAATAAAAAAATTAAAAAAGAAAAAAAAAGAAATAAAATGGATCATTAAGGGAAGAAAAAGAAAAAGACTACTTAATGCAGTCTAATATTTCTTCATGGGTCTTTTTGTCCATTGGATATATTACATTAGGGATGTACTGTCAAAAGGATGTGTTTTAATGTCACCTGGTATAATTATTTTTCCTTTGTGGTTATGATATATAGCTAGATTTCCATTAAATTTTCAGTCATACTTAATAAAATGTAAATCTATTCAATATTTCTACTCTCTTCCTAAATAAGGATCTTAAAGCATTTTAACCCCAGTAACTTTTTCTTTTTGTTTTGATGCCTTTCCAGCAATTCTGTGATGGCAATGTGTCCCATAAAGTTTTATTTTGAAAATTTTCAAATATCCAGGAAAGTTGAAATATTAGTATAGTCAATTCCTGTATACCCTTTACTTGGATTCACCAGTTTGTTACAACTTGCTGCATGTGCTTTCTCTCCTTCTCTTTTATATATACATATATGTATGTGTTGATATATCATATAGCATGACACACATACATCACGTATTATATATTTGAAAACAACTTGCAGACATCATGAAATTTCACCCCTAAATACAACACATATCTCCTAAGAACAAGGACAATCTCTTACACAATCAAATATCATTATCATACCCAAGAAATGTAATAGTCATTCTATAAAATTATCTAATATGTAGTATGTACTCACATATCCTCCAATTGTCTCCCAAAAGTATTCTGTTTCCTTTTTCCCAATCCAAATTCCAATGAAGTTTTGCACATTGCATTTAATTGCCATATCTCTTTAGTCTCTTAAGCTAGAATAATCCCTTCCCTTTTGTATTTTTTGTGGGGTTCTTTTTACATCAACTTTTCCCCCAAGACTTCAGGATAGCTGTCTTGTAGAATACTCTACATTCTGGATATCTCTGACTATATCCTCAGATTAGATCCATATTAAACACTCTTGGGCAGAAGTACTTTTTATGTGTTATTGTGTACTTGTTATATTACATCAGGTTGCACATAATGTAATGTAAGTGATGCTAAGTCTGATTATGTAAAATGCTGATATCATATCTCACCATTGTAAAAATACATTGTTCCTTTTGAAGTTAGTAAATAATCTATGGAGTGACACCTTGACACCATGTGAATATCCTATTGCCCAAACAAATTTTCATTCATTGCTTTTAGCACCTACTGTTGATCCTTGTCGATTAACTATTATATTGGAGGTTTAAAAATATTGAGTTTCTAATCCTGTCATTCTTTCTACATTTGACAAGTAGCATTACTTTGGGGGAACCAAAGCTTTCCTTCCACACTCACTTTCTCTCTCAGCCCCATTACTTCAGACTCGGATTGTTTTAATCCAATGTATTATAATCCATTCCATCTTTATTTATCATGTTAAAAATATCTCAAATTTGAATAGTGACAATCCTTTGAACCAGTCCGTGTCCTTCTGACTTGAGCCCATTAGTGCTTTGTCACTTCTTTTCTTTCTGGCACAACAAGGTGTTTCAGGCTTACCTTGTATTTTCACCACTCCAGCCTTGTAATCAACCATTTTCTAAAGAGCCCTGGTTCTTTTTAGTGGGAAATAGTATTTAGAAACCAGCATCTGAGCTTTAGGTATGCTCATGGCCACAGAGATGTCATTACTTCTAACCCTTTGAATAGATAGAGCTAAGAAAAAAAATATATATATAATGTTTTAGAATATATATATATATATATAATTAATTCATACTGATATTTCTGATTTTAATGTAATAGTAGAGGGCTTGCATATATATGGTGCTTGTCTTTCTCTGACAGGCTTAATTCACTTAGCATAGTACTCTGCAGGTTCATCCATGCTGTTGCAAAATTTTTTCCTTCTTGTTTTACAGCTGAGTGGTATTCCATTGTGTAAATGTACCACAGCTTTTTTATTCACTTGTCTACTAATGTGCACTTGTGCTGCTTCCAAATCTTAACTATTGTATCTTGTGCTGATATAAACATAGGGGTGCATACATCCTTTCTGATTGCTGTTTCTGTTTTCTTGGGATATAACCTAGAAGTGGGATCACTGGGTCAAATGGGAATTCCATTTTCAATTTTTTGAGGAAACTCCATATTGTTTTTGACAGTGACTGCACCTGTCTGCATTCCCACCAGCAGTGCACGAGGGTTCCTTTTCTATGAACCCTCTCCAGCACTTGTCATTTGTTAATTTTTTGATGATAGCCATTCTGACAGGTGTGAGGTGATGGAATCTAATGAACAAAATAAACTAACAAAATAGAAACAGACTCATAGATACAGAGAACAAACTGACAGGTGTCAGAGGGGAGAAGTTTGGGGAGCTGGGTGAAAAAGGTGAATGGATTAAGGAAAAAAAAATCCTCACAGACACAGACAACAGTGTGGCGATTACCAGAGGGAAAGGGGATGGGGGAAGTAGAAGAGGGTAAAGGGGAGAAAAGTGAAAGGACACTTGTCTTGGTGTGGTGAACACACAATACAATGCACAGATGATGTATTACAGAATTGTACACCTGAAACCTATAAAGTTATATTAACCAATGTCACCCCCAATAAATCCAATAAAATTAAAAAATAAAAATTGAAAAAGAAGAAATAGCATTAGAGGGCATTCCTTTATGTTACTTTATACTTACATCTTGGTTCTTAGTACCATTAGTACATTTACTTATTTGCTTTATCATTTATACACAAATACAATGTACTATTGACAATAAAATAAGCAAAATTTATGATTACTTCACAGCTCTTTCTGTCTTTAAACATATCTACTAATGATATAGAGAACTGTGTTAACATTTTTAAAATAAATTTTCATTTTTCTCTCCGTGGTTTGTTAAAAATGTGATATTTAATTAGGTTCATTTATTTCTATTTGTATTAAATTTTAAGATGTGATTTTCATCTCTTTTTATTGAATTTTTAATATGACAAACACACTTATTAGAAAGTCAAAAGTATTTAAAATGTTACCATTAGAAAATTTTTTCTTCTATTCTTATCCTCTATACTTAGTTTCCATTAAGGCCCATATTTGTTTTTGCAAGGAAAAATACACATAAATTTATATGTATATTCTTATTTCTTGCACAAAAAGTAACTTGCCATATCTTGCACATTTTCCTTTTTATTTAATAATACAGCCTTAAAATTATACCATATGAATTTATAGACTGTGTCTCATTCTATTGTACAGCTGTTTGTACTCTCCATATCTTGAAAGTCTTTACCTCTCCCATGGTACCTAGCACTATCGCAGGGTTATATCAGATATATTATAAACATTTTGTAGTTGGCTAAACAAAATAGTAATGGTCTAAATTGCAGCATAAGCTACTATGATTAGACTTAAGAACAACATCCTACAGAAAGATTAAAGTTCCTTAAAAGTGCTTACAGGAGTTGTAGAAAATCTTTTCCAAAGTATCTAAGGAATTACAAAGAGGAAACACCAATCTAGATTAAGGCATATAGCTTGTCCAGCATCCACTCTAACAAAACTGATTACCAGAAAATTTTAGAAGCTGAAAAATTTACAATAAATACTACAACAGGGAGGGGGGGCAGAAGAGATTAATCAAAGTATTTATATGCATGTATGAATTCCTCATGGACACAGACAATAGGGTGGTGAAAAATAAGCAACATTTTAAAAGACTTTTTGAAATACCATTATACACCTAAAATATTCACCAATCTTGGAACACTTTCTTCACAATGATACCACCAATATGTAAAGTTTCCTTAACATTCTGAAATATTGTAACAATAGGTCATTTATCGAGCTCTGTTTTCCCCCTCCATTCTGGACTTTGTCACAAACTGTGCCTTTTCCTGTAATTATCACCAAGCTTACTTTTTTTTAAAATGTAGAAAAGCATATGCATTCACTGACAAACTTTCGTGCCTCCTTTAAAGCGTTTGATTCTCTAACAACCCAGCATTGTCACAGAACACCTTGCTTTTCAAAGTGTGATTGTAAAGATTCTAGAGCTTTGCTACTTAAGGGACCATCATCATCATCATCATCATCTGGGAGCTTATTAGACAAGTTGAAACACAGCCCCCCTGCCCCCCCCACGCACACACACCAGATCTATCAAGTCGGAATCTGTATTTAAACAAGATTCCCCAGGTGATTCATGGTGCATATTAAAGTTTGAGAAGCAATAATATAACATTTGCATGAGAGAATCCAATAGGAAAAGAGAAATATCCTAATAATCAGCAAATGGATGGTGTTAATCACATTTGTTGCTATTAGATGGGATAGAGAAATATAACAATGGAGTGGAGGCACTGTATAAAGTGATGGGGGATGGAATAATAAAATATATATATATATATTAATTAGATGGCCAAAAAGCCAGAGAGGTTTGTAAAATTCCTTTTACTCCGACCAAAGGGAGTAAGGAGGCATGGGAGAGAAAAAGAAGAGATACGTTGTCCATCTTAGAATATGTATGATATCAGAAAATCAGAGCTTCAGTCCTGCTGGCAGACTCATTGTAATTGAGGTGCAAATTAGTGATGAAGGGAGGATTATGAATAAGGTATCAGTTAAGAGCAGCCAGCAGAACAGGCAGTAATATCCAGCTCAGAGGATCTGGCTTCAGCACACTAGTAGAATCCTTCTCCTCCACCTGATTTATTCTCCAGCGACTGAGTCTCTGAAAGATTTACATGTACCTGATGAGAACGGAATTTTGTGAAACTTTTTTCCTTGATATGCAATCTACCAATTTGTTATGTATTTTCTTGATTAATTAAACCTCTTCACATAATGATGTTTTAAGAGTGTGTTGTTCGCACGCGCGTGTGTGTGTGTGTGTGTGTGTGTGTGTGTGTGTGGCGGAGGGGTGGCGAAGACAATCAAGTACCTATCTTTAAATCGAATAGGAAAAACTGTGCCAGTGAGAAAGTGAGTGAAGAGGGTAAAATGTCCCTCAAATTACTACAGTGACTCCAAGTTTGTGCTCTATTAAAATATGGGTGTTACATCCTTAAATTCAATATTGGAAGGCACCATTGAAATCCCTTTCTGTTCATTTAGTACAAGTATTTATTACTTCCAATTCAAGACTATGAAAACTCACTTCTCTCCCCCAAGAGTGGGGAGTTGCTAAAATATGAACTATATCTAAATCTGTTATGATTTTACTTGAGAGCTTCAAAGTTGAGGTTGGAGAGAGAGAGAGAGAGAGAGAGAGAGAGAGAGAATGCCAGGAAATTCAATACTTCCCAAAACACAGGTAGGCCATGCACATCCTGTTCTATCTTGTATTCTAGATGGAAAGATGGAAAGCAATTTGTTTTCTTCCAATTTTGCAATAATCTGTATTGTTTGAGGCTTTGGCCTCACTCCCTTCCTCCACAGTTCCTTTCAAATCCTTCTTCAGAATCACAAGGAGGCACCTTTCACCTGAATTTTCAATAACACTATCAAAGAAGAGTATTAAGACCACCGTTTGTGTACATGAAATAGCATGGAGTGCACCCAGTGATTTATTTTTAATAAAGAAACAAGTAAATTTGTTCACAGGGTAATACTAAAATTGGTTTCCTCCCTACACAAAACCATGAAGATATTTATATATAATTTATCTTTCTAAGTTGTCATGTGGCAAAAGACCACTCGCTGTGCCACAGGCTTCTCTTGCTACTTAGAGAGAATTACGTGATTAAATAGAGACCTGAAAGTTTTGAACAAGCACTGAAGAAGAAAAGGTTTCCTCTTCAAGTCTTAATGAAGTGAGCTCATTCCTCCTCCAACATCAACTTAGCCTTGTGTAGTTTGTTTTCTCGCAGGTTAATCACTGACCAGAGCCACAGTGCGGACCACCAGTTTCCAATAAACCATAAAAGGCCGATCAGCAGCCATTGTGCTTTTCTGTAGGGCTTAGCAGACAGCAGCTGAATAAACCTGTTCAAAGTCAGAACAGTCAAGCAGGAGCGCAGAGGCCCAACTGGTGCCTCTGGTGAATCCTGAAAAGCAAATTAATTTATTAGGACATAATTGATAGCATGTGCAAATACACTAGCCAAAGACTCCCTCATGCTAATTTTGGCATAATTAAATACGGGGCAGTTAATGAATAGTGTTCTGGAAAAGCAACATTATGATAAATATCCAATTATTACTTACTGTATCCTATACTTGCTATGTTATATGCAGGCCAATGCCTCTACTTTTGGCGTTTCGGGAAAATCCACAGGGAAAAAAGAACTAACAAACTGTGATTCCCTTGAATTAAGCTTTAAATAAAGGCTGTTGCAAATGAAATGTACCCAGAAAGAGAATTACTTGAATATGCAGGAAAAAGAGGACATGAAATCTATCAGTTATATTTTCATGTAAATGCACATGTTCTTCCTTCTTTGGAGAGTTTTCCCATTTGTGATTCTACTAAAATCCTCTGTGCAAACAATGTCTAAACACAAGGGCTTCCTTTAAAAAAAATAACAACGCTCCACCTGCCAAGGTAAAGACTGTACAGTGAGTAATTGGAATGCTGTAGAACAGCATCCATCAGTCATTGTGCTCCTGGCTGTATGGGGTCCTCTGGCACTGGTTATATATTGTTTCTGCCCTTTACCTCAAACTTTCTTTGGAAATTATTGCCAAAATTGTGCTCCCAATGGGTTAGGACCTGAGATTCAGTGGTTTTTTTCAGACTCACAACACAGCAGCAACTCCATTAAGCACTTTCTGATGTGGCCATAGGATACTGAATCCACAGGTTAAGAAAACAAAACAAAACGAGGGGGCAGCATTTCTTCGTAAAACTAAATAAATAACACCTTACTGACCAGCTTGGCTGACTGGGCTTTTGAAGTCACAGCATCAATATGCATAGGGAATGTCAAATGTCTAAATTGTGCTGTTTTTCTCCAAAGTATCTTTGAAGCAACCTCTGAAGATGGAAGATACAGACCCCTTTGTGCTTGTAAACAAATGTGGCCTCCCTCATCATTACATTCTCTCCTAACCCCTGAGGCTGATAGGTGAGGGAAAGGCAGACACTTTCATTTCCTACATTTATCAACAAGGATTTTCTTCTGCAAAGTCTCAGCTCTGTGCGGCGTTCATTGTCACTTAGAATTATTATTATCTTCCCAAACAGGAGCCTCTTTTAACACATTTCAACTGCTTATTGCCAATTGTTTTGTCAAAGGGCTGGGCTTTCCAAATTATGTGCTGCTGGTTAGAATGTGACATGACACTAAAGGCAGAGGTGATAGGAGGCTTCTCCCATCTGCTCTGGTCAGTTTCTTTTCCCCAGCTGGCATCAGTGTGTCATTTGTATTCTCCACACCCTTGGAGTTTCTGACAGCTAAAGCCACTGGATAAATGATCATTCTAGATACATCTGTGGTGCAAGATATGCCATAGAAAGCAACCAATACTCAACTGACCCTTAGTATTCCTTTAGGTATTAGAATATGGGAGTTCATGTGTATATCCACTACATGTTTTCTTTCAGGATTCTGATGAGTTTTCAGTCTATCTGAGGTTGTTTAACATAGTTTTGAGCATCATATGAATTTGAATCAAAAGAGTTTGTGTTTCCAAGGCCTGTACAATCAACCTGTGTCAGAGACCTGACAATGCCATTTGACCTTCAGAAGACAAATTACTATGATAGATGTCCTTCCAAACTAAACAGCACTTTGGAAAAAGTAAAGCACAATTTTGATCCAACTAGCAAAGAACAGATTACATCTTCTAAAGTAATCTAGACTCAAAAATCTAAGGATACTTCAAAGGAAAAAAAAAAAACTAGACATTGACTTTTTAAAAGATACCTGGCTGATGGAAAAACGTTTCAGCTGAGAGCATGGAACTATAAACCTGTGGAGAAAAGTGTCATCATGGGCAAATCAGACACTGAATCATGAAAAACGTCCATGACTCACCTGACTCACAAACAACCCCCAGCTGAAGCCAACACCAGTACTTAGGGACAAAGTGGAACCAGGGGAGTCATTTGTCTGTGTCACATTATTAGGCAGCTTTCCAGTGGCCACTTTATTCTGGGGAGTCTTGCAATGCAGATGCATTAAACTTAGGTTTTACATGTAATTTCCTATTTTAGAGCAGTTTATTTCTCTCACCTGCAAACCCCACGAAGGAAGAACTGATTGCTTTAATTCTAACATTTGGAGTGGAACCCATTCATAAAACTTTCTGGCTGTGTGATTCAAACGAAGGCTTCTCTTTCCTCTTTTTGTTCTCACAAGAAAATCAATTCACTTGAAGAGCCTCTTAATCCCATTTTTGCAATCAACAATTGCCACTTGTATATCGCTCTAATAGATTAAGAAGTGGGATGATGCGGTTGTCTGGTCTAATTCAACCCTATTCAGGTAGCTGTAGCCTGAGGCACTTTGTAGTGCCAAGTGCAGAGCTCAACAGGAAGACTTTTGCTATCATAATTTCCTGTGGAGCTATGCACTGCCCCCACTGAGGAGCCTGAATTACTTTGAATTAGGCTCGACAACCACAGAGAGTCGAAATCCAGCAAGCAACAATAACCAACTCTTTGAGCATGACTTGCATGGGTTTTTTCTTTGCATTAGCACAGAAAGGAGGAATCTCAAGATGCACATCTATTTAAATGACAGCAACCTGCCATAAATCAAGAGTGAAACAAAAGAGAAAACAGTTGAAGTGAGAGAGAAGTTGGAGTGGAGGAAAAATTAATCAAAACAGTTTATAAAAACTTCATAGTTTGAGCCTGTGAAAATTTTCAGGCCTACACAATCACCATGACAACCTGAAGCAAGCCCATGTTGGATAACCACATCAGAAAGGGGCTGTTTTGTCAGGATGAAGCCTTCTCATGTTCATCCTTAATTCAAGTCTCACTTCTGAATCCCCTTTAAAAGTCACAAAAGTAAATATTTAAATATATAAAGCTAGCCATGCTTCTTTGGTAACAGCCAAATCTTGTGTGAATTTAAAATGATCTTATCATTAAGTGCATTCTAAACCCCATGCCGGCATCACCTCAAGTAGGTGGTGTTTGAATCATAACGCAACAGCTGCAAAATCTCAGACCCAAGTGGGAAACACAGATACATTCAATCATCTAGCAGATTTTAATAATCGTGGAAATTAGTAGCATGTGGTTAAAATGCATTATTTCCAGAGGTACCAGTTAAAATGTTCTAGGTAGGGAAACTGAGATCTTGGTTCTATCCACTGTAACTCCTTAATTATTACCAACATAGCCCAAAAAAGAATTAAATCTAAATAAATATAGGTTTCTCTTTTTAAGAGTTCCAATCCCTATTCCTACTCTTTTACCTTTCTCTGTTCAGAAAATAAAGAGAACAAAGAGGGAGTCCCACTGATTCAAAACTAGCAGAACAGCATAACAACAGAGCACAACTGTTCTCTCATGCATGACTGGGATTAGGATAAAAGCAGAAAAAGACTTCTGAGAAAAAGAAAACAACAAAAGAAACAGGGGTGCTGACAAAACTTTTTTCTTTCTATTGAGGCAAAAAAAGAGGGGGGAAAGAGGACTGCTTAAGAAAGATAGAAGAAGAAAGATTAACAAACAGAAGTAAGGGTTTTCACCTCCTGTTTTACTTTTAGTCCAATCTGGTCAGAGAAACAAAACCAAGAAGTAGAGTAGATGATAACCTAAGATACTTTGGCAATTTTCATACTCAGAGAAGAAGTCTTATTGCTACAAGAACTACTTTTATGTTCTCAGTTTATTATTCTCTCAAATATCCAGGATGCGAAACAATGTCTCCTGATCAGAATTTTTCCCTGCACAGTTAGGACAGGATGTATGTGAATTCACACATTATTTGACAGAGGGATTCAGGGGAGGGCAGGAGAGCTTATGCATTTGGAAATCACATTCACAAATTAAACATAATTGTTTAAAAAAAGAGAATGACCCTGAGGTTAACGCCACCAGTGTGGCATCACTGGCCAGCTGGAGGGAGGGATTCAAAGCTCATGAAACTGCAAACTTTGATTCAGGGCTCCTCACAAAGGCTTTCAGATCAGTCATATTCCACTGTGATTCCCCCAAGCCCTCTCTCCTAGAGTTTTTCAGATCCCATTAGGATCCAAATGATTTGAAGTCTGAGTAGAAGACCAGTTTTTACAAGTTTTTCACCTACATCTCTAAGATTCTTACCACACCTTAAAATAGAAATTAGATATTTTTCCCTATTACTATTAGCCATCTTGATTTTTGGAAAATTCTGTCAGCTCACATAGTAGAATCTAGTTTTTCCAAAATATATTTCAACCATGAAAGAGCCAACAGACATACTGCCTGCTCCTGTGATAAACTATCTTCACAGAACCTTGGAAATGAATAGAAGAGTTTATATTTAAGTAGGAGACTATATTGTCAGGAGAAAATATCTTTTATGTGCATAGCATGACTGTAGAACAAATATTGGTAAGCCACAGTAGATAATATGAAATTATTTTTAGATGTCTAATACAATATTTTCTCATTCTCTTCTACTTTAACACACCCAACAAAAATACCTCACCAAATCTATAAATAGTTTAGGTGCTCTTTAGAACATCTACTGAGCACCTACTATGTGTATCTATGTGCATCCTCTTTGATGTAATCCTCTCAATAACTTTGTGAGGTCCACATAAGTGTGCCCATTTTGCAATATACTATGTTGTGCTCTTCCTCTCTTTAATTAATTCAACCAACTCTGAATTAGCATATAATATGTTCCAGGTAGTATGAAGTTGCCAAGGATAAAATTACAACAATATAGACACAATCCTTGTTCTCCTGGAACTTACATTCTAGTTAAGGGAGCAAATATTAAACAATTGATGACAGAAATAATTATTTAGTTATGCTGTAATGTACTCCACGAATCACACAAGGATGCCTCAAGAAGTCGAATTAAGGAGTCACATTTATTGCAAATCCGGGATGACGAGGGGACATTTCACTCTCCCAAATCTCACAGTGCCCTTTCCAGCCCCAACATCAGATTTATATAGGTAAAGATCACAAAGGTATTGATTACATCCCAGGGTTTGGAATGAAGAACCTGGTTTGCACAAAGCAGTTTACAGAAGCAGAATTGAGCATATTAGTTAAATTATAGTTTTGGGTCTCTGGATCACTGAGTTGACAGAAACACATTATCTAGAGCCCTGGGGTCTTGGGAGCACTGAGTAGATAGGGACACATTACCTGGAGCCCTTGGGTCTTGGGATAATTGTGCTGTCCTGGTTCCCAGGTACAGAGGAATGTGCTTTCTAAAACCAGTATGACCACAACCCATGGGGTATTCACATTACAATCAATAGGGTATTCAATCAAATGGGATGATTTATATAATTCAGAAAATCAAAGTAACTTTTCTATTGTTAAACAAAGCAAATAAGTACAGAAGCCAAACAGCAGGGTTAAAGTTAAACTACAGTTTGTACCTGAGATGATTGCTACCATACTTCAGTTACAGTTGTGCTAAGTGTTAAAGAGAAAAAGCGGGACACTGTGAGAGCTAAGTAAACCTGTTCTAGAGTGAAAAATGAGGAGACAAAGAGTGAGAGTGGCAAGGTCTCTTCAGAAGAAGAACTTTCATTTTCATACATCAATAATGAACTATCAGAAAGAGAAATTAAGAACATAATTCCATTTACAATCATATCAAACAAATGCCTAGGAATAAATTTAAGCAAAGAGGTAAAAGATCTGTACTCAGAAAATATTAGGACACTGAAGAAAGAAATTGCAAAATATACAAGTAAATGAAAGCATATAACATGCTAATGGATAAGAAGAAGTATTATCATTACAATGTTCATAATATACAAAGCAATTTATAGTTTCAATGCAATTCCTATCAAAATACCAATGATGTGTTTCACAGAACTGGAACAAATAATTCACCAAAGTGTCATGGTTCGATTCCCAGTCAAGGGGACATACCTGGGTTGCAGGTTTTGATCCCAAGCCCAAGTCAGAGCACATGTGTGGGAGGCATATTTCACAGATCTAGAACAAATATTCAAAAAAATGTATATGGAACCAAAAAAAGACCTGGAATAGCTGCAGCTATCTAGAGAAAAAAGAACTAAGTTGGAGGGATCATAATACCAGATATCACGCTATATTACAAAGCCACTGTAATCAAAACAGTCTGGTACTGACACAAGAACAGGCATATATACATCAATGGAACAGAACAAAGAACCCAGAAGTTGACCCAAGCCATTATGCCCAATTAATATTTTTTAATATTTTTTACTATTGATAGTATTACAGATGTCTCCCATTCTTCTGCCTTTTACCCCCCTCCTCCCAGGCCCTATCCAACTACCCCCAGATCTTCACCACCCTATTGCCCATGTCCATGGGCTATGCATATTAAATATATAAGGTATTTGGTTTATCTCTTCTTGTCATACACAACCCCACATCAAGGTATGTCAGTCTGTTCCATGCCTTCATGCTTCAGGTCTTATTTTGTTGGTCAACTCATTTTTTTTCATTAGATTCCACAAATAAGTGAGATCATGTGCTATTTGTCTTTCTTTCTTAGATTGGCTTATTTCACTTAGCATAATATTCTCCAGATCCATCTATACTGTCCCAAAGTGTAAGAGATCCCTCTTTTTTATAGCTGTATAGTATTCCATTGTGTAAATGTCCTACAGCTTTTTTATCCATTCATCTACTGATGAGCACTTGGGATGTTTCCAAATCTTAGCTATCTATATATACAAAAGGCTAATATGCAAAGTGGCCCCTTGGGAATTCGACCAGGAGACCGGGAGTTTGATCGCTTGCTATAATGTGTGCTGACCACCAGGGGGGCAGCTCAAAACAAAGGAAGACCCCAGCTGGCAGCCAGAAGGCCCAGATCGACCCTGATCACTAGCCAGGCCTACAGATCCTACTGTGCATGAATTTCATGCACCAGGCCTCTAATTGTAAATAGTGCTGCTATGAACATAGGAGTGTACATATTCTTTCTGATTGGTGTTTCGGGGTTCTTAGGGTATATTCCCAGAAGTGGGATTTCTGGGTCAAATGGAAGTTCCATTTTTAATTTTTTGAGTTAACTCCATACTGTTTTCCACAGTGGCTGCAACAATCTGCATTCCCAGCAGCAGTGCACGAGTGTTCCCTTTTCTCCACATCCTTGCCAGCACTTGCTGTTTCTTGATTTATTGATGATAGCCACACTGACAGGTGTGAGGTGATATCTCATTGTGGTTTTAATTTGCATTTCTCTAATATGTGACTTTGAGCACTTTTTCATATGTCTCTTGGCCATTTGTATGTTCTCTTTGGAGAAATGTCTAGTCAGGTCTTCTGCCCAATTCTTACTTGGGTTGTTTGTCTTCCTTTTGTTAAGTTGTATAACTTCCTTGTATATTTTGGATATTAACCCCTTATCAGATGTATTATTGGCAAATATGTTCTTCCATACAGTGGGTTCCCTTTTCATTTGATGGGGTTTTTTGTTTGTTTGTTTTGCTGTGCAGAAGCTTTTTATTTTGATGTAGTCCCATTTATTTATTTTCTCCATTATTTCCTTTTCCCTAGGACAGTGATGGCGAATCTTTTGAGCTTCGCATGTCAGCATTTTGGAAAACCCTAACTTAATCTGGTGCTGTGTCACATATAGAAATTTTTTTATATTTGCAACCATAGTAAAACAAAGACTTATATTTTTGATATTTATTTTATATATTTAAATGCCATTTAACAAAGAAAAATCAACCAAAAAAATGAGTTCACGTGTCACCTGACATGCGTGTCATAGGTTCACCTAGGAGATATATCTAAAAACATATTCCAATGAAGGATGTCTGAGATTTTGCTGCTTATGGATTTCTAGGATTTTTATGGTTTCATGACTTACATTTAAGTCTTTTATTCATTTTGAGTTTATTTTTGTGTATGAGGTAAGTTGGAGGTCTAGTTTCTTTTTCTTTTTTCCTTTCTTTTTTTGCAGGTATCTGTCCAAATTTCCCAACACCATTTGTTGAAGAGGTTATCTTTACCCCATTGTATGTTTTTGCCTCCTTTGTCAAATACAGATTGAGTTTAATGACTTTGGTTGATTTCTGGGGTCTCTGTTCTGTTCCATTGACCTATATGCCCTCGGGACTACTTTTGCTATATCCCAGAGATTTGGGGTTGTGTATTCATTTTCATTTGTTTCCAGGAAACTTTTGATTTCTTTCTTGATCTCATTGGTAACCCATTCATTGTATAATAACATGCTATTTAGCCTCAATGTGTTTGAATGTTTTTGAGTGTTTTTACTGTAGTTGATTTCTAATTTCATTCCATTGTGACCTGAGAAGATTTTTTTTTACTTCTGTGATTTTATTATATTCTTATAAATACCTTTTACATAATCTTTTTTTTCTTTTTTATTGCTTAAAATATTACAAAGAGTAGTACATTTGTTTTGACATGAGCTCAATCTTCTTGAACTTGTAGAGCTTTGTTCTGTGTCCTAACATGTGGTCTATCTTTGAGAAAGACCCAGGTACACTTGAGAAGAATGTATATTTTGCAGCTTTGGGGAGAAATATTCTATAAATTTCAATTAAATCCATCTGATCCAGAGTGTCATTTAGAGTCACAGTGTCTGTTAATTTTTTGTCTGGAAGATTTGTCCATCGAATTCAGTGAGGTATTAAAGTCACCTTCTATGACTATATTACTGTTGATCTCCCCTTAAAGTCCTCCAGAAGTTTTTGTTTGTTTGTTTGTTTCTTTGTTTGTTCTTTAGATAGTTAGGTACTCTTATATTGGTTACATATATTTGACCAGGGTTATATCCCTTTGTTGGATTGATACCTTTAGTATTATGCAGTGACCTTTATTATCTCTTGTGATGGCCTTAACTTGAATTTTATTTTATCAGATATAAGTATTGCTAACCCAGC
>NW_006297037.1:0-213 GCF_000327345.1 Myotis davidii | reverse complement strand
TTCTTTATTGATTAAGGTATTACATATGTCATTACCCCCTTTACCTATACCCCGCACCTGCTCATGCCCTTACCCCTCTGATGTCTGTGTCCATTGGTTATACTTATATGCATGAATACAAGTCCTTTGGTTGATCTCTCCCCTAATCGCCTCCCTCCCCTACCTTCCCTCTAAGGTTTTATGGTCTGATCGATGCTTCTCTGTCCCTGGATC
>NW_006297036.1:9717-10019 GCF_000327345.1 Myotis davidii | reverse complement strand
ATTGCCCTAACGTTTTCTTAGCCTGTCCCTTTTCTTATCATCTTGTGTGTGTTGCTTATAATACTTTATTTCCATCTTATCCAAGCTACATTAAGAATGTTTCATTTACTCTTTGCCTTTACCGTTATATGAAATATAGTTACGTTTAAAATTCTGAATAGTGAATACGATTTTCACAAACAAAAGAAAAATATATATGATTCTTTATTTACCAGGCAAACCTATATTTCTCTATCAAAATCATTAAATGTGTGTTCTTCAAGGAGGCCTTCCCTGACCACCATACCTACTCTTCAAAAATA
>NW_006297036.1:0-263 GCF_000327345.1 Myotis davidii | reverse complement strand
CCTCCTCGTCCTCATCCTCCTCCTCCTCCTCCTCCGCCTCCTCTACCACCTCATTCCCTTCCTCCTCTTCATCCTCGTCCTCATTCTCCTCGTCCTCATTCTCCTCCTCCTCCTTCTCCTCTTCCTCCTCCTCCTCCTCCTTCTCCTCCTCATTCCCTTCCTTCTCCCCCTCCTCCTCTTCCTCCTCCTCCTCTTGTTTCCTCTATGAAAAAAAAATATATATGTACATACAAAGAGAAATAGTCTTAACTATGGAAAAGACT
>NW_006297035.1:377-714 GCF_000327345.1 Myotis davidii | reverse complement strand
ATTCTGGCCAAGGGCACATGCCCGGGTTGCAGTGTGATATCAACTAAGGGGCGTGCAGGAGACAGCCAACCAATGATTCTCTCTCATCATTGATGTTTCCATCTCTCCCTCTCCCTACCTCTCTGAAATCAATAAAGAAGTCATTTTTAAAAAAGAAAGAATGAAAGGGACACGAAACCAACAATCCCATTTACCATTGCATCAAAAAATTATGATACTTAAGAATAAACTTAACCAAGCAGGTAAAAGACTTGAACTAAGAAAAATACCGGATGTTGAATAAAGAGATAGAGCAAGATATAAGCATGTGGAAAATAATACCAGGATCATGGGTTGT
>NW_006297035.1:0-204 GCF_000327345.1 Myotis davidii | reverse complement strand
AAAGACCCCAATTAGCAAAAGCAATCTTGAGAAAGAAGAACAAAGGTGATTGGATCATAATACCAGATATCAAATTACACTCCAAAGCCTTAGAAATCAAAACAGCCTAGTACTGCCACAAGAACAGGTATATACATCAATGGAACATAACAGAGAACCTAGAAATCTACTAAAGCCATTATGCTCAATTAATGTTTGACAAAG
>NW_006297034.1:0-947 GCF_000327345.1 Myotis davidii | reverse complement strand
CTGGAAGAAGGCTCTGTGGGGTGAACCCAAAAAAGTAAAGGGTGTCCAGCTGCACCTGAAAGGAGGCTATATGGGATGAACCCAAAAAGTAAAGGGTGTCTAGCTGCCAAGAGGGCAAGTGCCCAACTGGGCAAAGAAGAATACCATCAGGGTTTGGTCTCTATTGAGAGACAGTTGACAGCTGGCAGCCTGTATACTGTCTTGCAGGCCTGTGTGACCATGCCCATGTCAGGGGTGGCACAAAACCTCAACTGTAGGAAACTGGGGAAGGCCTGTCTAGAACAGAGGGGGTTAATAAAGTGGTGAATACTAGTCCTCTGTTACAGGAATTACAGACCCTGTAAGATCCTATGACATATAAGAACCCCTATAGTGAGAGGGGAAAGGAGGCTCTCGATCAGTATCGCCAGACTCTATTAGGGGGCATCCGAGCTGCTGCTTGGAGACCCACAAACCCCTCTAAGGTGACAGAGACAGTCCAGGGTCCTAACCCTGATGCCCCAGAAACGGAGGGCTGTCAATGTTGCATTTGTTTCCCAGTCGGCCCCAAATATTAGGAAAAAATGACAGAAGTTAGAAGGCTTTGAGCGGAAATCAATCTCTAAGTTGGTTGAGGTGGCCCAGAAGGTTTTTGACAGTTGGGAGGACCCGACAGCAGGTTTAAACACCTGAATGGCCAAGGTCCTCCTGGCCCTGAGCGAGGAGGGAGGCCCAAGGGGCCAGAGAGACAATAAGGGCAAAGAAAAGCCTTGCGGAAGAAAAGGAGTCCAACCCAGGCTTGGGAAAAATCAATGTGCATTTTGCAGAAAGGAAGGACATTGGAAAAGGGAGTGCCCTGAACGTGCGGGGGAACCGACTCCCTTCCATGCTGGTGGAGGAGGTGGATTGAGGTTATTGGGGCTCAGCTGGCCCCTAGGAGCCCAAAATGACCCTGACAATGGGGGGTC
>NW_006297033.1:0-1025 GCF_000327345.1 Myotis davidii | reverse complement strand
AACTGGAAAAATTCAAACAATATGGATATATATGGAGTAAAAAAAATGAAAGTATTTCTCCCTCTAACCAGCCATCCATCCCACTGTCCAGATTTAAGATATGTAAGGTTGGCAGTGTGGGTCTCTGGGATGTTGTGGGACTGGCTTAAACTTTTCAGCTTCCTACTTCCACAATTTGACTTGGTCTGTTGCATCTCAGGGTGGCTAACACCCTAGTAGGGTAGAAAAAGCTCAAGCCCTTTGGAGAGAATTAAGACCCAAACTCTGAACTGTCGGTTCCTATCATACAGTCATAGCAGCAGCCTTGGGCAATGGAAGGACAGGGTTGGAAAGCAGACTGGCTTGAGTTGAAACTGGACTTGAGCTCTCTCCTTTGTGCAGCAACACAGCAATAATAAATATCAACATGAAGCAGATTATTATTGTAGATCACGCAGGGAGAACAAAGGGTAAAATATTTAACTGCATCAGTGTTTGACTATTCAGTGCAGTGAGAAAACCTGAAGTCATTTTCAAAGCCCACCATTTCTTACTTCTTTTCAGTCGGGTCAAGTTTCTAAACTTTCTAAATCTCCATTTTCCGACTAATGAAAAGAAAATAGGTTTCTACTGAGTCTCCTATCTTCCTACTCCAGGACTTCTGTGAGGGTCAAATGAGATGAGGCACGGGAAAACGCTTCACAGACATTTGGTTAAATGTGAAATATTTGCACCTGACTATAAATAAGTTGTGTTCCTGGGCTGAAGAAACTGCAAGGAGGCTAGTCGTTGCTAGGGAAAGGAAGCTGGGTGTTGCTACGTGACGTATTACCCAGATGGTTGGACACTTAGCATATTAGCCTTTTATATATATAGATAACCACAAACCTTTGTATTGTTTCCTGTGGCTGCAATGAGAAATTACCACAGATTTGGTGCCTGTAAACAACAGAAATTTATTCTCATCATTCTGGAGGCCAGAAATCTGAAAGGAAGGTGTTGGCAGGATGTGCTCCCTCTATAGCAGCGGTTCTCAACCTGTGGGT
>NW_006297032.1:0-1554 GCF_000327345.1 Myotis davidii | reverse complement strand
TCTTGCCATAATTCATCTTCTATTTAATTTCTCTTCAGTCCACAATGTTTTCAGTATCTGACCTCATATTGTCCCATTCTTCAGATTCTATACTCAGACACGCATCCCCATTTTAGATTTTTCACTTTATGCCTCAACCATAAGATCATTCTCTTTGACTTATATTGACAATTCCAGCCCAAGACCATGAGCTGGAAACTTGGTGCAAGCCTTATGAGTAGCACCCCTAATGTGTTTGCTCTGCACTCAGAAATATTAACAAGATATAGAGATAAACCCCGGGTATTATGGGACTTCTAATATCATATGGAACCTGAAAAACTAATACTTGTTGCTGATATCGCCTATTAATTGAATTACTTTCCACAATATTACATTAACATTTTCTGCAAATAAGGAAGGCTGAAAATTTCAGGAAAGAATATTTTCTCAATACATTGGTTGTAGTGAGGCAAGTGACACTAACCTTTTGTGTAATAGTGTACCAGGAACTTAGCAATTAGAAAGTGAGTGAAAATATATTTTGAGCTTTCAATGGCATGGCAATGTGGGAAAACATTTCACTGAAAGGTCAGGCTTGTAAATGTTTCAAAACCAAATATTCCATCTCAGTGTCTAAAAATGGTGAGCTTCACCCTATGTTTATTCATCTCAGGCAGAATAGATTCATAAGGCATGAGGCAGTTATATCATCCTCTAAGAGTTTTGAGCTTGTCTACTGGTGGCTGAAAGATGCTAGTAAGAGATTATTTCTGTAGTGCATGTGTAAAAATGCTCATCCATAATTCATTAAAACAGCCATTTGGAAAGAGAATTAAACATACTAACCACACTCCTGAACTCAGGGTTCCACATTTGCTTATTAAAATAACAATTACTTCTTTTGACTATGTATGAATGCAGTTCTAGTATGTGAATTTATTCCTTTTGGAAATATCTTTCAGTGTTTATTATTTAAAACTTCCACTTCTTTTCTAATGATACATGTAAGTAGAACTCTTTAAAATAAATGATTTTTCTTAGCCAAAATTGAGTAGTTTATAAGCAAATATATTTTCATACATCACAGAACACATCTCCTGAAGAAAAGAAACATGTACTGTGAATTAAATACAAAATATTTTGTATGGTGTTCTTTAAAAAAATAATGTATAGAAATGACTATGTCTTAGACCAAGAAAACAGGAAGTTTTTGGAAGGAACACATAGGAGGAAAGGGTAGTCATAGTTATAAAATTGAATAAGTTAAAGAAGAAAGCTCAAACAAAAGGGATCTACACTAATAAAAGAGAAACATGGTAATTAGCATACAACCGATACCCTTCCCATTGGCTAATCCCCCTGTCACTCACAGAGTAGGGCCGAGATATGCAAATTAACTGGAGCCAAGATGGCAGCCAGCAGCCAGGCAGCTGATGTGAACAGGGAGGCTGACTTGCCTGCCTCTCAGCTGCAACTCTAAGCAACTGTGTTGCGAATAAAGAAACTAAAAAAACACCAGAAATCTGCTTTACTCAGCGAAGCTTCAGCCAACCGGACCGCAACATTGTATCA
>NW_006297031.1:0-830 GCF_000327345.1 Myotis davidii | reverse complement strand
TTTGCCCCACATCTCCTTTCCTTTTTCTTTTTTCTTTTTAATCTGACTACTTGTTTGCTGGGTTTTGGGCCTTTCTCCTTCTCTCCTGAACACAGCTTTTTCTAGAATCTCCCTACCCTACTGTTCCAGGAAGGGCACCTCCCTTTTCTGCCATGACTAGGGGGTGTCTGGTATATGCCCTATATGTGGAGTTGTCTTGTGCCAAGAGCCTGACATCCTGAGCTGAGAAAGCCCTGTCCTGGGACTACATGCTGACAAGCTGTTCCTCCCTTGTCCTGTATTGGCCCCTCTTGCCCTTGTGTCAAGAGGGACCCTCTTCTCACAGTCCATTTGCAGGTGAAGGGAGTCCAAGGCAGATGCTGGGCGTGGAGGCCACGGGGGCATAGGCTATCAAGGAGACAGAACTGAACTTCTTGCAGGGGGGCGCTGCCCCTCCCTCCCTTGTACACCTCACATCACCCTGCTTGGCCCCAGAGGATGGCTGGTTAGCCAGAGACGGGTAAGATTCCTCAGGGAAGGAACAACCTAAAACAGGCACAGTCACAGAGGGGCCATCAGGAGATAATTTGGGGGTCAACAGAGGTGGGGCACAGACCCTCACCCCCCCAAGTTTGCAGAGGCCTAAAACCTCACCCCTTCTGAGGGAGGTCTCCTGCCCCCATGGCTGCTTCGCTTCAGGACCCAGATCGGGACCCAGGTAAAGACAAAGACTGGCTGACAGCAGCTGCCCTCTCACTGCAACAGGACTTGTTTCCCATTTCTACCTTGGACCACAGGGAAAGGGGCAGCTTCTCCCACTTTTTTCTAAACACTTCCATGCCTTGTACTTC
>NW_006297030.1:0-243 GCF_000327345.1 Myotis davidii | reverse complement strand
AAATCTAAAGCAGGAATAGGGTAAGAGAAACAATACGACAAAAGGGGGAAAGTGAGGAAGAGAGTTATGGCTTAAAGGTAAAGTTGAGATAGAGAGAAATGTTGCTAAAGGAATGATGAAAATAGAGTGTAGAACACTAATCCCAAAATAAAATAAAGAAAAAAAAATAAAATGATACTTTAACAAATGGTACAATGATAGTAATAATATTGGTTAAAAATAAAAAATGTAGTAATTAAAAAG
>NW_006297029.1:0-1009 GCF_000327345.1 Myotis davidii | reverse complement strand
AATGAAATTTCTTCAAAAACATTAATTTAAAAATTTTTAAAAATCAATTACTGCTGACATTATATTAGTTTCATGTGTACAGCATAGTGGTTAGACATTTATATGACTTATAAAGTGATCCCCCAACAAATCCAGTATTCACCTTGTACCACACATAATTATTACAATAATATTGACCTATTCTCTATGCTGTACTTTACTCTGCATGATTATTTCATAAGTCGCCTTTGTACTTTTTTTTCTTTTAATCTTTTTTGTTGAAAGTATTCGATAGGTCCTCCTTTGTCCCCCATGAATCTCCACACCCGCTCCTGGCCCCTGTCTTTACCCCAACCCCAGGTCCTCACCACCCCATTGTCTGTGTCCACGGGTTATGCATATATGCATACAAGTTCATTGGTTGATCTCTTCCCACCCACCTTCCCCTGCCTTTGTACTTCTTAATCCCTTCACATTTTTTACCCAGTCACCCATGCCCCTCCCACCTGGCAATCATCAATTTGTTTTCTGTATTTATGAGTTTGTTTCTGTTTTGCTTGTTCATTTAAATTCCACATATAAGTGAAATCACATGGTATTTGTTTTTCTCTATCTGACTTATTTCACTTAGCTTATATAATACTCTCTAGGTCCATCCATTCTGTACAAACTGGTAAGATTTCCTTATTTTGTAAGGCTGAGTAATATCTCATTATGCATGTACTACTTCTTTATCCCATTGTCTATTGATGGCCACTTAGGCTGCTTCCATAACTTATTATGTAGCTGCTGTAGCTAATGCTGCAACGAACATAGGGATGCATATATCTTTTGCAATTAGTGTTTTGGATTTTTTTGGAGAAATACCCATTAGGGGTGTTGCTGGGTTACATGGTAGTTCTATTTTTAATGTTTTAAGGAACCTCCATACTGCTTTTCATAGTTGCTAAACCAGTTTGCATTCCAACAACAGCGCACAGTGTTTCCTTTTTCTTCTCATCCTTGCCAACATTTGTTGTTTGTTGATTTT
>NW_006297028.1:0-464 GCF_000327345.1 Myotis davidii | reverse complement strand
GGTCCTGTTTAAAACACACAGCGTTAAGAGGGGAAGCAAACATATGCCATATAGGCCAGGTCCCTTGAAACATAAGCTGTGCAGATGTTTCTTCCCTGCAGCGACTGTGTCAAGCAGCAAGGGTGGATCGGCTTCCGGCAGAAACATAAAAAGGACATTGAGTAAAAACTGAGGAAATCTGATTAACAGATTTATTAAATAACGTATAGGCCTTATTATGTACCACAGTATTGCAAGGTATTAATAATAGGGGAAACCGTGAATGAGGTAGCATGGGGGTAGTTATATGGGGGGAACTCTCCCAATTCTCTGATCAAATTTTTAATCTAAAACTGTTCTAAAAAATAAAGTATCACTAAGTGTAATACAATAATAAATAAGAGAAGATGTCAACGAAGAATAGAATGAAAAAAATTAGAAATATAATCTATTTTTAAAAACAGTCTACAAAACAGCGCAATATA
>NW_006297027.1:0-246 GCF_000327345.1 Myotis davidii | reverse complement strand
ACACCCCCCACTGGGGATGTGCCTGTAACCCAGTTATACCTTTATTTTTAAACTAGAGGCCCAGTGCATGAAAATTCATGCACTTGGGGGGGGGGGGCGTCCCTCAGCCCAGCTGCCCCCTCTCAGTGTCCAGGAGCCCTCAGGGGATGTCCAACTGATGGCTTAGGCCCACTCCCTAGGGTGCCTAAGCCACAGTCTGGCCTCCCCCTGCAGGGCCGATCAGGGGCCGGGGCCGGCAGCGATGGC
>NW_006297026.1:558610-575746 GCF_000327345.1 Myotis davidii | reverse complement strand
GTCTGCCTATATCGCCGCCATCTTCAGATCCCACGCGTATCTCCACTTTCTTTCTTCAGTGTCATAATTTTCTGAGTACAGGTCTTTTACTCCCTTGGTTAAATTTATTCCCAAGTATTTTTTATGTGGTTGTAAATTGATTATTTTTATTTATTTATTTATTTTTAGTTTCCATTGCTGATAGTTCATTGTTGGTGTATAAAATTGCAACTGAGTCTTTATCTAGGAATCCAAGATGGCAGCAGAGTAAGTGGAAAATAGATTCACCTCCTCCCAGGACCAAACTAGAATTACAACCAAATTATATAACAATCATCCTGAATAACCAACTGAAGACTACCTTAAGAGCAGTTTTATAACCAAGGATTTACAGAAGAAGCCACATTGAGGCTGGTAGGAATGGTAGAGATGTGAAAAAGGCTGGCCCCAATCCCAGGGGTGGCAGCTGTGAATCTGGTAGGATATCTCACCTGCGGTTAATTTCCCCTGAAAAGCATGGAGTATCAACCCCAAGCTGGGCATCCAGCAAAGATCCAGGAAAAGGCATCCACAAAATATCTGGTTGTGAAAATCAGCGGGAGAGACAGAAGTTTGCTAGAGACACAGGCACCTTTTTAAAAGGCCAATAAACAAATTTTCATTCATAGCCACTTTGGCAGAGGGAGAGAGGAGAAGACTACAGTTGTGTGAGGAGAGTCTGGGGAGAGAGTGGAAAAGACAGCCACATGGATCCCTGTGCTGAGTCATTCTCCCATACTGCAGACACCATCTTTCTTGGGTGGAGCATTCCATTTCCTGGGGCATCATCCAGGGGGAAAGTAAGAGCCCCACCCTTTGGGATCCTTCTTCCATGTAGATGTCTGGGCAGACTGAGGAGGTGTCAGTTACTGAGTTTTGTGGCTTTGGGGTGGAGCCATTCCCCCAATTTCCATGAATCTGACTGACAATTCCCCCCATCAGGGGAGATCTATTAGAATCACCCTCCAGGTTTCAGGAAGACCCACCTGAGAGCCCCAAATGACCCACCCTTCAGACTCCTAGTGATTTCACTCTGCAGAGGTTGGAACAAAATTCAGGACAAACTGAGCTGTGAGGTTCTGGAGGAGAGGCCACAAACACCCACCTTCCCCAAAACCTGATCTGCACCTATCCTCCTAGGAGATCCACTACCCCCATCTTTCTGATACCTGGCAACCTCACCTTGCTAAGTTCAAGCTCCTTTTGGCAGAATCTGGGACAGACTGAGTTTTGTTGCTCTAGGACAGGGACCATTTTCCTCTTGCACACTTGACTGGAACAGAGCCCTGTAAACATACGGCCAAATCTTGGTCTGTTTGGGCTTGATAAACTCTGCTGGCCTCTCCACAGTAACTCCCTGAGACCCTGTCCTAACATATATGTATGTAAGCACCCAGCTGGTGGCAGCTAGATTTGGTATACCTGGGGACATTTGCTGAGTGGCCCCAGACCCAGCACTGGAATCAAATTTGAACCTGCATTAAACTGGTGAACACCACTGGCCCCTACCTAGTGACTCACTGTGAACCTATCTCATGCAACTCAAGTACCACCAGAGTTACTTTCAGGGACTGAGCCTAACAAGCAGTCAGCAAGCAAAGGCAGGTGGAGGCGGATCTTGGGACACTTAAGACATTTGTTGACTTGACTCCAAGCTTGTTACTGGTACAAGCCAGCCTTGGTGTGCATCTCAGTCCTTTCTGTGTGTACGTAGCCCAGCAGAAGCAGCCACAAACTGTGGATTGCTTGTAGCTCCAGGGCTAGTCACAGGCAGCATCTGACATTGACCTGCATTGAGTCTTTCCCAAGAGGCCCATAACCAACATGCCAATTGGCCAGCTTCAGATAACATCAGAGTAGGATCCAATTAGCTTCATGAGTGGCATATCCAAAGGGCGATCTTGACAGGCACCAGACCCCACTGAGGCAAATTCTGCTTTGTGTGGTTAGCACCTGCATAGCAGCTTGCAGGCCATGAGCCAAAGTCTGCCAGCATGAAGGTCACACACAAAAAGGCCAATAGCAATCAAGACTCAATTACAACAGGAGGGACCACATAACTAATACAGGGACATTCCTAGAGCACCCAGCTCAGGTGATCAAAAAGACTGCACCACTGGACCCCACAGAATAGTTACTCCATAAGGCCACACCATGAAGCTGTGAGTTCTAGTAAATCTACTTAATACATAGGAACAGTCACAAAGAAGCAGCTAAAATGTTGAGACCAAAAAACAGGCCCCAAATGAAAGAACAGGAGAAATCTCCAGATAAAGAGCTAACTGAAACAGAGGCAAGTAACTTATTAGATATAGAGGTCAAAATAATGATTATAAGGATGTTCAACAGCATGAAAAAGGACATAGAAACCATGAAAATATACTAGTTGGAAATGAAGAATACAGTATCTGAAATGAAGAATACATTGAAAGGAATAAACAGTAGACTGGAAGAAGCAAAAGATCAAATAAGCAATTTGGAAGACAAGGTAGAAAAGAACACCCAAACAGAGCAGCAAAAAGAAAAAAGAATTTAAATGAGGATAGCCCAGCTGCTGTGGCTCAGTGGTTGAGCATCAACCTATGGGCCAGGAGGTCACAGTTTAGTTCAGGGTAGGTGCATATGCCCAGATTGCAGGCTTGATCCCCAGTAGGGGGCATGCAGGGGGCAGCTGACCAATGATTCTCTCTCAGCATTGATGTTTCTTTCACTCTCTACCTCTCCCGTCCTCTCTCTGAAATCAATAAAAATATTTTTTTTAAATGAGGATAGCTTAAGGCACCTTTGGGACAACATGAAGCATAACAACATCCATATCACAAGGGTACCAAAATGAGAAGAGAAAGAGCAAGAGATTGAGACTCATCTTGAAGAAATAATGACCAAAAACTTCTCTAACCTAGTGAAGGAAAAATACACAGTAGTTGAGGAAGTACGGAGAGTCTTAAACAAGATGAACCCAAAGAGGCCCACACCAAGACACATCATAATCAAAATGGCAAAGGTTAAAGACAGAGAGAACCTTAAAGGCAGCAAGAGAAAAACAGTTAGTTACCTACAAGGGAGCACCCATAAGAGTCTCAGCTAATTTATCAACAGAAACATTTCCGGCCACAGGGAATTGTCATGAAATATTCAAAATGATGAAAAGCAATGGCCTACAACCAAGACTACTTTAATCACCAAAGTGAGCATTTAAAATTGAGAAGAAATAAATTACTTCCTAGACAAGAAAAAACTGAAGGAGTTTGTTACCACCAAACAAGTATTACAAGGTATGTTAAAGGGCCTGCTTTAAGAAGGTGAAGAAGAAGAAAAAATCAACAACAAAATATAGTTAAAAGAATAAAACAATCCTATCTAATAATAGACAAGCATAGTAATTGACCATACCTTTGCTACACCTCCCATTGGCTAATCAGCATGATATGCAAATTAAACACCAACAAAGATGGCAGCTAATTTGCATACTGCAGGCAGGGTGCAACCTGAACCGGGGTGGCCGGGCTGTGCAGCAGTGATCCGCCGGTCCACCCGGGCATCCCATGTGCGACCCGACCTGGGGCAGCGCCCCAACCCCTGGATCGGCCCTGCTGTGTGCCCGACCTGGGTAGGCAGGGCAGGCACTGAGGGATCGGGCCTGCCATCTGCCACCTGGGGAGTGGGCCTAAACCAGCAGGTGGTTATCTCCCGAGGGGTCCCAGACTGTGAGAGGGGACAAGTGGGGCTGAGGGACACCCCCTCACCCCTCCTCCCCTGCCAGTGCACAAATTTTTGTGCACCAGGCCTCTAGTAAATACATACCTATCAATAACCATGTTAAATGCCAATGGATTAAGTGTTTCAGTTAAAAGCCATAAGATAGCTAAATTGATAAGAAAACCAGACCCATATATATGCTGTCTCTATGAGACCCAATTCAGAACAAAAAATACACACAGACTAAAAGTAAAAGGATGGAAAAAGATATTTCATGTAAATGGAAATGAAAAAAAAGCCGAAGTAGCATTACTTACATCTGACAAATTAGAATTTAAAACAAAGTCTATGGTAAAAGACAAAGAAGGACAGTACATAATGATAAAGGGAGCAATCTAAAAAAAGGATATAAACCTTGTAAACATTTATGCACCTAACATAGGAGCAATTAATTATGTAAAACAAATACTGATGGATATAAAGGGAGAGATTGATATTAACACAGTCATAGGAGGGAATTTTAATTCCCCTTTGACATCAATGAATATATCTTACAGACAGAAAATCAACAAGGAAACTGTGGCCTTAAATGACACACTAGATAAAATTGATTTAATTTATATCTTCAGAGCATTTCACCCCAAAGCAGCAGAATATAAATTATTTTCAGTGTACATGGAACATTTTCTAGACTAGACCATATGTTAGGGCACAGATACCCTAAATTTAAGAAGATTGAAATCATATCAAGAATCTTTTCTGACCATAATGACATGAAACTAAAAATCAATCACAAGAAGAAAGAACCTGAAAAACATACAAACACATGGAAGCTAAATAGCATGTTACAAAACAAAGAATGTGTTAACAATGAGATCAAGGAAGATAAAAAAAATGTATCTGAAACAAATGAAAATAAGAACACAACAAACCAAAATATATGGGACATCTTGAAAGCAGTCCTAAGAAGAAAATTCAAAGCATTACAGGCCTATCTCAAGAAACAAAAAAATCTCAAATAAACAAACTAACTTTACACTTAAAGAAATTTGAAAACAAACAACAAACAAAGCTACATGTGAGTAGAAGAAAGTAGGTAATAGAGATCAGAACAGAAATAAATGAAATAGAACCTAACAAAACAGTAACTCAATCAATGATATAAAGAACTAGTTCTTTAGAAAGATAAACAAGATTGACAAACCTTTAAACAAATTCATCAAGGAAAAAAGAAACGACTCAAAAACATAGAATCAGAAATAAAAGAGGAGAAGCAACAACTGACACCACAGAAAAACAAAAGATTATAAGAAAATAGTACAAATAACTATATGGCAACAAATTTGGCAATCTGGAAGAAATGAATAAATTCCTAGAAATATACAATCTTCAAAAACTGAATTAGGAAGAATCAGATAATCTCATTAGACAGGTTTCAACCTGTGAAACTGAAGCAGTAATAATAATAATAATAATAATAATAACAATAATAACTCCCAAAAAACAAAAGTCCTGGACTGGATGGCTTTACAGATGAATTTTACAAAACATTCAAAGGAGTAACACCTTGCCTTCTCAAACAATTCTAAAAATTTCATGAGGATGGAAAACTTCCAAGCTCATTTTATGAAGCTAGCAATATCCCAGTTTCAAAACCAGATAAAGACACTACAAAGAAAGGAAATTATAGGCAAATATCTGTGATGACCATTCATGCTAAAATCCTCAGAATAATATTAGCAAAGCAGACCCAGCAATACATTAAAAAGATAACATACCATGATCAAGTGGGCTTTATTCTGGGGATGCAAGTTTGGTACAGTATACACAAATCAATAAGCGTGATACACCACATAAACAAACTGATGGGTAAAAACCACATGATCATATCAATAGATGTAGAAAAAGCACTGATAAAATCCAGCACCCATTTGTGAAAAAACTCTCAGCAAAGTGGGCATAGAGGAAACATACCTCAATGTAATAATGACCATATATGACAAACCCACAACCAACATCATACTTAAATGGGCAAAACCTACAAGCGTTTCTCTTAAGATCAGGAACAAGACAGGATGTTTGCTTTCACCACTCTTATTCAACATAGTTCTGGATGTCCTAGCCACAACAATCATATATGAAGAAGAACTAAAAACATCCAAATTGGAAAGGAAAAAGAAAAACTATCATTATTTGCAGATGACATGATACCGTATATAGAGAACGCAAAGTTTTCCACAAGAAAAAAACAACAACTACTAGAACTGATTAATGAATTCAGTAAAGAAGCAGGATGCAAGACAAATCTCCAGAAATCAATCGCATTTTTATACACCAACAATAAACTATCAGATAGAGAAACTAAGAAAACAATCCCATTCACAATCGATTAAAAATTAAAATACCTAGGAATAAATTTAAACAAGGGGATAAAAGACCTGTACTTAGAAAATTATAAGACTCTGCATAAAGAAGTTGAAGAAGATACAAATAAATGGAAGCATATACCGGGTTCATGGGTAGGAAGGATTAACATCATTAAAATGCCCATACTACCTAAAACAATCTATAGATTCAATGCAATTCCTACCAAGATACCAATAGCATATTTCACAGAACTAGAACAAATATTTCAAAAATTTATATGGAACCACAAAAGACCCCAAATAGCCACAGCAATCTTGAGAAAAAAGAACAAAGCTGGGGGAAATCACACTACCTGATATCAAACTATATGGGAAGCCCATGGTAATCAAAACAGCATGTCAGTGGCATAAAAATAGACATAGATGAATAGAACAGAATAGAGCCTCAAAATAAACCCATGCCTCTATAGTCAATATTTGACAAAGGAGGCAAAAACTTACAATGGGGTAAAGACAGTCTATTCAATAAATGGTGCTGAGAAAATTGGACAGATACTTGCAAAAAAATATGAAATTAGACTCCCTTCTTACATCATACACTACAATAAACTCAAAATGGATTAAAGACTTAAATGTAAGCTGTGAAACCATAAAAATTCTAGAAGACAATATAGGCAGTAAAATCTCATATTTCTCATAGCGATATTTTTTCTGATGTATCACCTCAGGCAAGGGACACAAAAGAAAAAAATAAACAAATTGGAGCACATCAAAAAAAAAGTTTTTGCACAGAAAGGGAAATCTTCAACAAAATGAAAAAGGAATCCACTGAATGGAAAAACATATTCACTAATGATACGTCTGTAAGGTGTTATCTACTTTTAAGGATGTTATTTTTCCCCAGAAGAAGATTTTGAAAAATCATTGATGTGTTTATTTCAATTAAATTCAGAAAAGTAAAATTATAATAAATTATGTTTGGGGTATAAATAAAGTACTGAGGCCTAAAATAATGTTAGGAGTTTTAATATAGTTGCTGAAATATTTTTCAGTCATTTTTTTCAAATCCTTTAGTTTCAATTTTATGAGATAATTGTCCTGTTTCCCTTGACTGCCTTGACAAATTCTTCCCACAAACCAGCAAAGCATCTCTGGGCTGGATCCCGGGAATGATACAAATATAAGTAGTATTACCATACAGGGACCGGCTTTTTTTTGGCGCGGGGCCAGCCGGGGGTGGGTCTGCCTCAGGTTGACCTGTAATGTGTGGGTTCTTGACTTTGTGTAGGAAATATTTCACAACATGTGTCCAGATGAGTTTGTAAGTATATTTGTTAAAGCTGGGGACAGTGAAACAAAGGAAGAAATGAGAAGAAGAAACAACAGGGGAGAGCCTAGGCCAGTGGTTCTCAACCTTAGCTGCACATTAGAATCACCTCGGAATCTTTTTTAAATCCTGATTTCTGGGCCTCATCTTCCGGAAATTGTTTCTTTGTACTAATGTTGTGGCCTCACCCCATAACAAAGAAACAGAATTTCCGGAGGATGGGGCCAAGAAATCAGGATTTTAAAGATTCCCAGGTGATTCTAATGTGCAGCCAAGATTGAGAACCACTGGCCTAAGAGGTGCTCTGCTTTGGCTCCCTAGAAATGTTACAGGAAAGAAGTGAGCCCAGGCGGGGCTGCTGTAGCTCACTGGGAAGTCAGAGAAAAGGGGGCCTTGGAGACAAGATCAGCGGGTGAGCCTGGGTCAAACTGTCCACTGCTCCCTTGGCTGCAAGTCTTGTGGGGAACCTTAAAAATAAAACATTCATACCCCTGAAGGGGCAAGGAAGTGCTCTAGAGCAGTCGTTCTCAACCTGTGGGTCGCGACCCCGTTGGCGGTAGAACAACCCTTTCACAGGGGTCGCCTAAGACCATCCTGTATATCAGATATTTACATTACGATTCATAACAGTAGCAACATTACAGTTATGAAAATAATTTTATGGTTGGGTCACAACATGAGGAACTGTATTTAAAGGGCCAGAAGGTTGAGAGCCACTGCCCTAGAGCAAGCCCACATTGAATCTTTGTCCCCAGAGCTTTTTATCCTTTTATTCCCTGCAGGAGAGAATCTGAGGGGAGGGTTTTAGTCAAATGTTTATCAGTTTTTCCAGGAGCATTTTTAATATGTTGATGCACTGGAAATAAGTGTATAGGGGAGTTTATGCTTATTCTTTGGTCTGTTTTACTGTTTTACTCTTATTTTAGGTCTGTCTGGCTTTCATGGGATTTTTGTTATTTGTTTCCCAAGTTCATCTGTCCTTGGGTTTAGCTGGCACAAATGGCATTAATTGAGTCTTTGTTCTCTATTTTCCCAGGCCAGAGTGATTTAAGCTTTGTATTTTCTCATTTGGGAAGAGGTTACAAAACATTTGCTCTCAAGTGTCCTTGGTTATGGAAGATAAGGTCTTGCAATTCACAAGCTGGCTGTAAATTGCCCAAAGTATTTGGCCTTGTTTAATTTTCTTTGTTTTTTTTTTGTCTCAGTTTCCCCATTCCACTTGTCCAGGGATTTTCCTAGTTCTTACTATCGTGCCACAGTAGGAAGAGGGATTGCCTTAACGGTGCTCACTGTCTACTACAACAGAATTTAAACAATGCACTCCAGGGCTTCAAAAGAGGGAGAGGCCACAGTTTCATTGGAAACAGAATGTTCAAAAAGTCTGAAAAAGGGAGACCCACTGGCAGCTTTATAGAGTGTGTATAAAGGGAGCTGGAAGGAGGTAAAATGAGAAAGATAGGCATATCCAGAAATGAAGACTTGGATAGTGTATCAAGAATGAGATCTGGAGTCAGATAGCTCCAGGGTCAACTCTCAGGTCCACCACTCCCTCACTGGGCAAGTTATTTTGCCTCATTTTGCTTTCTTGTAAAATGAGTGTTGGGTATTCTTTGCATGACCCTTCAGATCCATCCTTCACCCTTCTCTACCCTGCTCTGTTACCAAGAGGTAGATCTCTCTCTCTCTTTTTTATTTTTAATCCTCACCAAAGGATATTTTCCCATTGATTTTCAGAGGGAGTGGAAGAGAGAGGGAAAGACAAATATTGATGTGAGAGAAACAGATCGATTGGTTGCCTCCTGCACATGCCCTGACCAGGGCCAGGGCCAGGAAGGAGCCTGCAACCAAGGTATGTGTCCTTGATCAAAATTGAACCGGGGACCCTTGGGTCTGCAGGCCAATGCTCCATCCATTGAGCCATACCAGCCAGGGCCAGGAGGTAGACCTTAATGGACTGGGTTTCCATCCCCTCTGGCTTCTGGTTGGATTGGGCCCTTGGAAGGTACTAACAGAATCCTGGAGATCAAGAGGAGAGTGAGAACAGTGCATTTATCCATTTGGTTTCCTCCTTACCTGTCCTTCTCCCCACAGCCACTCAGGGCTTCTTTTAGGTACAAATGTCTAGAACCACAGTTATTTTGTTCCCTCAGCCTACTGGTGGTAATATCTCCCACCTGATGCTAGCACCAGGGAGCTTCATCATCCTTTTTTGGTCATCCTAAGTCTGCCCATACTTTTGTAAATAGTCTCTTCATTACATTCTTATTTACCTCTCTGAACATGCCATCTCTTTTCTGCTGTTACTTGACACATAGTATGTGCTGAGTAAACATTAGCCAATATACTACACTGCCTAGATGAAGCCTTAGATCAGCGGTTCTCAACCTGTGGATCGCGACCCCTTTGGCGGCTGAATGACCCTTTCACAGGGGTCGCCTAAGACCATCCTGCATATCAGATATTTACATTACGATTCATAACAGTAGCAACATTACAGTTGTGAAGTAGCAACGAAATAATTTTATGGTTGGGTCACAACATGAGGAACTGTATTTAAAGAGCCAGAAGGTTGAGAACCACTGCCTTAGATGGTGACGTCTCCTGCTAGAAGTCTCCATCCATCCTTTGCAAAGATCTGCCCCGGCAACCTGTGTTAGCCCACTTGTCAGCAAAATAGAACCAAGGCTTCTCCATTCGAAGTCAGCAGCTGTGCCAGGTTAATTGTCAGGACTGATTTGCCAGCCAGATATTTATTCCAGGCAATTTCTCCTGCCATTGTCCCCTCGGACTGGGTCCATCACTTTGTCACCTGGTTGAGAGGCTTCAATGAGCAGCTTATCAACATTCACTACAAGCTGCTTTGTTTCTGTTTCGGTTTTCGTTTCTGTCTCTGGATTAGTGCAGGTCAACCCCTCATTTAACTCATTCCATAAAGTAAAGACCTTGGCAGAAGTTCCTTCTCCAGTCACATATCAGGAGACTGGATGTGAGAGTGCAGCACTGCTCAGGGTCTCAACTGCAGTAACAACAGGCATTTATTTTATCAGGGGCCTTCTCTGGATGGATTTTTGTGTTGTGTTGCTCAGTCAATGGAGAGAAGTTTTATTTCCGAGAACATTGTTGCAGAAAGCCATAATACAGGGACTTAGCAGATATATTGTATCGGCCTCCTTTTCCCACTTCAAGCTGCCAGAAATCCTAATTCTATCCCTCTTCTTTCATTGTAGGTGTCATCACTTAAGATGTTTTTCTCAAGAATGGTGCCTCTGATTTATCCTGTAAGTTTGCAAAGGCTACAAACACTGCTCTGAGATGATGTACATCAATTCTTTCAGGGGATTTTACAGTTACCTATGAGGTGTGTACCTAACACCTACAGCACATTGATTCTGAGCGACTCATGTTTATGATTTGTGTGCCTGTGTTAGTGGCTTCTCATTAAAGAAGAAACAGCAACCATGGAATATTAGGAAACGTGGGAAGAAAATAATGGCACAAATTATCTAAGCCACAAACTACAGAAATAATATGTAAATTTGAAATGAACTAACCCACATTGCACTTAACTTGCCATCTAATTAGCAAAATAAAATCTTCAGATAAAATGCTTATAGAATCAGGCAAGTCCTGCCCTGGAGAAACCACACAAACCTTACTTACTGCTATTCCAACTTACACAAACAGTCCAGAGTTTCATAGGGTGCTGCCACTGATGTGAAACTGCTGGAGAGGAATAGCTGCAATCCGGGCTTCGGAACTATACTTTGTCTCCTTCCTCTTCTCTTCTGATAAAGGTGCAGAAGAAGACAAAGGCCCAAAGTCAGGGAAAGCAAGAGCAAAATGGATAAGCAGGTGATGTGTGGCTTCTGCACAGGCACAACCATATGTCTGGCCAAGTTATTTGGAGAGAGGACAGACATAACCCAGCTGCTGTGGGATCTGGCTCTTCAGGTCACGCTGGTGTTGGAGCTCTCTGGTAGGGCCTCTACTCCCCTCTCCAGAGACAAAGCGAAGGCCCTGGATTTTGGCCTGACCTTTCTCTAATGATTGCGATTCCTCCATAGGTCCATTTGAAAAAACTGATATCGAAATATGTGACTTGAAGTACAGGCATATGAAAAATAAATAATCCCCCCTAAATTCTAGGGGAGTACTATTCAAACAGAATGCGTATTGCCTGAAAGTGTCCAGTTAATCTACAGCGTCATTAAAATTCTACCTGAGCCCATGACTGTCTCAGTATTGTGTTCCTAGGCAAGTCCCTTTGTTTGCTGTGTCACTATGTCATCCTCCTACTGTTTGCTCCCTTTTTGGAGTTGATGGACTTGTATTTAAATACCTGATTTCCTACCACACAGCTGTGAAACAATAGCATTATTTTTTATCCCTTTCATTATAAGTTTAAACCACTCTGCTGGGGGGCGGGGGGTTGAGACTCAGAACCTAATGAACATTCAATTCTATTTGTGTCAGTCCAATTTCACTTATGATCATGGCTGATGTATGGTCTGGGTTCTTTCAGGGCCATAATCAATGTGTATGGACTGTTTCACCTAACATTATTGCCTGTACACATTTCCATAGAATAACAAAGTCCACATACTTGTCATCTTTTTTCTAAGTTTTTAAATTGATTTTGAGAGAGAGAGAAAGGGAGAGGGAGAGAGAGAAACATCAATGTGAAAATGAAACATCGATCACTACCTTCTTGCATGCACCCTACCAGGGATCAAGCCCACAACCCAGGCATGTGCCCTGACCAGAAATTGAACAGCAACATTTTGGTGCACAGGACAATGCACAACCTACTGAGCCACACTGGCCATGAACATACTTGTCATCTTTAATGATCACAGAGAATTTCACTGCAGAAGTGGAGCACTTTAGAAAACATCACATTTGCATGTTTTCCTATTGGTGAGTGTCACTTCAAAACGTGCTAGCTGTAAAGAGAGCTCTGCTAAATTCAAACCACACATCAATAACAGGACACAATATAAATTAAGCCACATTTGAGCTAAACCTCACCAAGTTGAATTAGTATATATTGTTACAGTGTAGTCTATTCTCTCCTGAGCTAGGCCCCCAATGTTTCCGAGCTCCAGTTATTATTCAGTGAGCAGAGTATAACAGGGGTGGGCAAACTTTTTGACTCGAGGGCCACAATGGGTTCTTAAACTGGACCGGAGGGCCTGGAACAAAAGCATGGATGGAGTGTTTGTGTGAACTAATATAAATTCAAAGTAAACATCATTACATAAAAGGGTACAGTCTTTTTTTTTTTTTCGTTTTATTCATTTCAAACGGGCCGGATCCGGCCCGCGGGCCGTAGTTTGCCCACGGCTGGTATAGAAGTTAGGATTTGAAACAAACCTGAGCTATTTGGAACTGCAGTTCTAAGTGAGTTTGACTTCCATTCACTTTTGAGATGCCCACATTCTGCTGGATTCTTCTGCTTGGATTCTTTCCATTTATACCACAGGGAACTATGTTGTTTTCATCTAAGCATTCATGTCTAATTTTTTTTTTTTAGCTGTAGTGGTCTGACAAGGCTTTGGCTGTTACAAGCTGACAAGATAGCACAGCATTTTATTTATTCATGTTGCTGCTGGTTAGTCTAAAGATTGTCAGGAATATTCTGGTACTGGAACTACGGTACTTTTTGTATCCCTTGCCAGTTGGTGTTGGCACTGGGTTCATTTTCCTCCCAGAGAGGGGTAAGTATACAATCTTCTACTGAGGATAGACTAGTCCTCTGGATATGATCACTTAAGGCTATTCAGAGCTTCTGACTTATCTACCTGTTTCAGCCAAATTCAACCTTGGGATATCACATGTCATGTCTGTGAAAGAGTCTAGTGCAACAGTAACATCTCCACTGTCTTTAAATAGCCAGGAGTAAGGCTTTTATCATTTGCAAGGCAGGATAAGTGGATGAGAGTGGCCACTGATGGGTTTGTTCAAAACAAAACTGCTTAGCCCTAGCTGGTTTGGCTCAGTGGATAGAGCGTCAGCCTGTGGACTAAAGGGTCCCAGGTTCAATTCCAGTCAAGGGCACATACCCGGGTTGCAGGCTTGATCCCCAGTAGAGGGCATGCAGAAGGCAGCAGATCAATGATTCTCATTATTGAAGTTTCTATCTCTCTCTCCCTCTCCCTTCCTCTCTGAAATCAATAAAAATATATATCTTTTAAAAAACAGCTTAGTGGCAACGGGTTGCACAAGGTCCATGGCACTGTGGTTTACTTCTGAGCAGTGGCAGCAGTTTAGCACAGAAGTCCCCTGTGCTGAGAGTGGCTCCAGAGGATGCTCAGCCCCAAGGCTTTCTCAAGCAGCTGTCTTTATACTTGGTATCCACAGGGAGCCAGGAGATCTAATGAGGAGGGCTTGTTGTCCTGTCACAAGATGAAACTCCTGACAGACTGTCAGTAGGATGGACAATTTTATCTGTAGGCTTCACCAAGCTCTTCGGGCTCATACATGATGGCCTCCTGTAACAAATAGCTCGCACTTACAAATTACCTGACTAGGATTAGGAATGCATCCTATGGGCAGATTACAGAATTCAGATACCAGCCTATATGAAAACCAATCCATGAACTTGGCCTACTTTTAAACTAGAGTCTAAGCAGCTGGACTTACCAGTTCCTGCTTACAAGCCATCCCTGCTGTTGAAAAAGCAATTCATGCACACTTCCTACTGATAACAGGATGTAATAAACCAATACAGTGGGTGGTCCAGGAAATTGGTCTTTGCAAGTCTGAAGAGGCAGTAACTAGCATGGTATTCCTTTGGATATTTAGGAAGCTCTGTTCAGTGTGCAAAAGAACCCACACTAAAAAGGTTTTATACTTTGTTTGCTTATTGATTCATGAATTCATCTATTCTATGATTCATTCATTTACTCATTTACTTATTAAGCACCTTATGTATGCTAGACATTGCACTAGGCTTAGAGGCTACAGAGATAAATGACGCAGTTTCTATTCTGGAGAGTCTCACATGTAAATTAACACTAATAATAATAAGATAATTGCTTATTAATGTTATTATTATTGGATATAGAGTGATAAGTACTAAAATCAAGCCATGTACATATACTGTGGGATCACAGATGTTAGTTACTATTTCAGTCTTGGGGCAGGTGATAGAGAGTATGTCAAAGATTTGGTGTTGAAGAAATTCACTAAACAAAGACTAGCAAGGGTAAATCAGGTTGTTGAAAATGAAAAAATCAACTTTTCATTTTAATGCCATAAGAAAAAAAATTTCCTTATATAAATAAAATAGGTTCATATTTTCTTAATTTCATTTGTACCTATATTTACACATTAATTCATTCAATATATTTAATTTTTCCAGTCTTATTGAGATTGAATTGACTATAACATTATATTAGCTTAAACTGTACAACATAATGATTTGATATATGTATATATTGCAAAATTATTACCACAATAAGTTTAGTTAACATCCATCACCTCACATAGTTACACATTTTCCCCTTGTGGTAAGAATGTTAAGATATATTATCTTAGCAACTTTCAAATATGCAATACAATATTTTTATCTATAGCCATCATGCTGTATATTATATTTCCAGATGTTATTTAGCTTGTAACTGAAAGTTTATAAATTTTTACCACCTTTATCTAATTCCCCCATTCCATATTCCCTGCCTCTAGCAACAACCAATCTGATCTCTGTTTCCATAAGTTGGTTTTCTTAGATTCCATATATAAGTGATGTTCTACAGTATTTTTCTTTCTCTGACTTATTTCACTTAGCATAATGCCCTTGAGGTCCATCCATATTGTTGCAAATGGTATAATTTCCTTCTTTTTTGAAACTATATTTTATTGCTTTTTTTACAGAGAGGAAGGGAGAGGGATAGAGAGTTAGAAACATCGATGAGAAAGAAACATCGATCAGCTGCCTTCTGCACACTCCCTACTGGGGATGTGCCCGCAACCAGGGTACATGCCCCTGACCAGAATCGAACCTCGGACCCTTCAGTCCACAGGCCGATGCTCTATCCACTGAGCCAAAACAGTTAGGACGAATTTCCTTCTTTTTAATGACTGAATAGTATGCCCGTGTGTGTGTGTGTGTGTTACATTTTCTTTATCCATTCATCTGTAAATATTTATGTAGATAGTTTCCATGTCTTGACTATTGTAAATAATGCTGCAATGACATGGGACATTCATTCAGTATTTACTGAGTATGTACTACATGCTATGTACTATGTACTATGTTAGGCACTGGGCATACAGCTCTTTAAAAAAATTCTTTACCTCCTAGAACTTATTTTTATATTTAGGTACTAGAGGCCTGGTGCATGAAATTCATGCATGGAGGGGTTCCCCTCAGCCCAGCCTGCACCTTCTCCAATCCGGGACCCCTCAAGGAATGTCCGACTGCTGGTTTAGGCCTAAACTGGCAGTCAGACATCCCTCTCACAATCCAGGACTCCTGGCTCCTAAGTGCTCACCTGCTTGCCTGCCTGATTGCCCTAACTTCCCTCTGCCTGCCAGCCTGATCACCCTCTAACCACTCCCCTGCCAGATAACTCACCGCTCTGCAGGCCTGGTCTTCCCACCCAGCCTGCTCTTCAGTCCTGTGGTCATCCCTCACTGACCCCCTGCGTGGCTGGTCGCCCCACACAGCCTGCTGCTCAGTCATTTGGTCGTCCCTCACTAGCCCCCCTGCCAGCCTGGTTGCCCCCGCAGCCTGCTGCCCAGTCGTTTGGTCATCCCTCACTAACCCCCCTGCTGGCCTGGTCAACTCACGCAGCCTGCTTCCCAGTCGTTTGGCCATCTCCCACTAACCCCCTGCCAACCTGGTTGCCCCTCTCAGCCTGTTCGATCATCTGTTCAGTTGTTTCCGATGTGATTGCCCCTGGTTCTTTATATATATAGATTATACTAGTGTCCCAGTGCACAGATTTGTGCACATTGAAAGGAAATTAATTAGAAGAAATATTTTAATATCACTATTCGCATCTTGCTAATGAAAAGAAAATAGGATTCTACCGAGTCTCCTATCTACCTACTCTAGGACTTCTGTGAGCATCAAATGAGATGAGGCACGGGAAAACGCTTCACAAACATTTGGTTAAACTGTAAAATGTTTGCACCTGGCTATAAAGCAAGTCGGGTTTCTGGGCTGAAGAAACTCCAAGGATGCTAGTTGCTAGGGAGAGGAAGCTGGGCGTTGCTACATGACGTTATTACCTGGCGCCCACAGCCATCATTTCTGGGCTGGGCTGGGCTGTGGGATGCATTTTACACCATGGGGTCTTGGCAGCATTGGCTACAATTTGGTGGGGTGTGGCTCCGGGTTGGTGGCAGGGCCTGTGTCCCACTTGGGGGAAGCCGAGTATTGGTTTGTTGGTGTCAGATCTGTGTTGCCGTTTATTTTTAAACTAGTGATCCTGCATGTGAAATTACGCAAGACCCAGACCCGTGGGAAATTGCTACACAACCCAGGACCCCAGACCCCGCCGCGCTGTGGGACCCAGAGTCAAGTCCCCGCCCACCCACGCGCACCTCGCTGCGTACGCAGCCTTCTGGTGACCGGTCTTCAGTTGTTACAGCGTTAGGGCCACTGGATTTTTATAATATAGATGGCTAGTGCATGTCAAGGCAGCTCCTGCATTGAGCATCTACCCCCTGGTGGTCAGTGCACATCATAGCTACCAGTCGGATGGACAGACACAGCCA
>NW_006297026.1:547860-558493 GCF_000327345.1 Myotis davidii | reverse complement strand
TAGGCCTCCCAGCACCAGGATCAGCGTGACAGGGGGCAGCGCCCAAACCCCCTGATCACTCTGCAGCTCTGTGTGTGACAGGAGGTGGGGCCACAACCTTCCTATCCACCCTGCTCTTTTCGTGACAGGGGAAGGCGCCCCAACCCCCTGATCAGCCCTGCTCTGTGCCTGATAGGGGGGAGCTCCCCATCCCCCTGATCGCCCTGCGGCTCGGTGTGTGACAGGCTGTGGTGCCCCAACCCCCTGATCTGCCCTGCTCTGTGGGTGATAGAGGGTGACGCCCCAACCGCCCCCCACGGGCCCTGCTCTGTGTGTGACGGGGTAGAGCCATAATCTCCCCATCGGCCCTGCCCTGAGTGTGACAGGGTGCGGCACCCCAACCCCAATCCACCTGCTCTGTGTGTGACAGGGGGTGGCACCGCAACCTCCCCATCAACCCTGCTTGAGTGTGACAGGGGGCCGTGCCCCAACTCCCCAATCGGCCCTGCTCTGTGCATGACAGGGGGCGGCGCCCCAACTCCCCAATCGGCCCTGCTCTGTGCCTGAGCAGGGTCTGCACCTAGGGATTGGGCCTGCCCTCTGCCACCCGGGAGCAGGCCTAAGCCAGCAGGTCGTTATCTCCCGAGGGATCCCAGACTGCGAGAGGGCACAGGCCAGGCTGAGGAACCCCCCCTTCCCCCGAGTGCACAAATTTTTGTGCACCGGGCCTCTAGTATTATATAAAATATGGTAGAAGGTAAAATGTTCTCTGGAGAAAAAGTAAGAAAAGGATCTAGTGTGTGGGCTGCTCACACTTAAATGAAGTGGTAAAGGAAAGGCCTTGCTGCTGTGAGGGTGACATTTGAAGCATGGAGCAAGTCATGAGGCTACAGGGAAGAGCATTCCAGGTAGATCAATCAGTGTGGCTGGAGCAGAGTGGGAGGGACTGTAGAAGGAAATTAGATCAGAGAGGTAATAGGAGGTCAGAGTGTATAGAACCTCATAAAATATAGTAAGCTATCTGGTTTTACACTGAGACAAAAAGCCATTAGAAGCAATAAACTCATGGATGCTGGTTGTAAATTTGACTTTCAGAATTTTGGGAAACTCCTGAAATAAAACAAGCATAAATATTTGCCAATGTAAACAATTAAATTTATTTTAAAAAGCTTTTTTTGCAATAATTTGATTTAAAAGTTTTAAAACCTTACATAAAGTTAAACAAGAGGTTTCATGAAAGTCATTATTTTAGAATATTTTGTTCTGTAATTCAGTCTTTTCCTTTATGTAATATTCCTTGCTTCTGATTCTAATTATCTCTATACTACCCTTCACCTGCATTTAGAAAAAGCTGAGTGTGAGATTACATATGGCCTGATAAGAGTGTGACTTGCATCGCAGGAACATTGTCCCCAGGGTAAAAAAAAGGCAGAGAGGAGAGCACAAGTGGAATGACTTTGCAGGGAGTGGGTGTTTGGGATCTTAATAGAGAAACATTTCCAGAAAAATTCTTGAAGCTTCTTCTGGACTTCTGTTAAATACCCATGATGTGACTTTTAAATAAATAGGTCAATGAGTTAGACAATTACAAAATCCTATCCTTGCAGAATGTTACTGCTTAACATTTATTAACACTAACTAATATGAATTTCTGCATGTTTTTTAAAAAACAAAGAAAATAAAATAGAGTAAATTCAACCATTCATATGTGACCCTTCTTAAAAGCACTCAAGTATTCACAGAACTGGCAGCTCTTCTCTGGGTATTTCTCCAAGTGGCCACTGAGTGGCAGTCCAGGAAAATTATTATAAAGCAAACTTTGTTGAGTACATATTTCTTAAGTGGAACTAACATAATGCTGAGGGTGAAAATATTTCCTGCCCCTGGATTTTACAGCTCTCTAAGTCCTCCTATAGACCCGCTGGAGGCAAAGACAGGCTCATTTGTCAGTGGCCCGCCATTAGTGAAGGGCACACATCTTTCACAGCTCCTCTGGGGACTGTGCGAGGGTATTATAAGCAGATATGTGTTTATGTATATATGTGTAGGTCATGAACATTAATCTGCCAGTGCTGTTCAAATGGCACCTAGAGAGTTTCTTGTTTAGCTGCATAATGTGCTCTTTAAATAGAACTAAACCAATTTGGGACTGCAGCCCTATTTAGCAATTTGGTAGGGTGGCAGTGAGAGAGAGGGGTAAGAAATAGTGCTGTGAACATTTAATACTTGAGATGGAAATAGCAGGGGCTGGGAGATGGCAGGGAGGGGACTTACAAAGAGGCTATTGAAATGTAATGTTACTTACTTCTAGAAGTCAAAGCTCGTCCCTGTTATCCTATTAAAATTGCTATGCCCTAGTGTTTTGTATCTGAATGCCACTCAAATGAAAGCATCCCAAAAGGTTCATTCCTTGGCCCTTTGCTCTTCTTTTTGTATAGACTTTCCCAGGAAGATCTTGTTCACTATTATAAAGAGGACTTCCATTTCCAGCACTAGCCACCACTAGAAGATATTTCAACTTTCTGCCACACAAATACCTCAACTAATATAAGCCCAGTTATGGCTTGATTCTTGTTCCCCTAAATGCACATGTTAAAATATTAACTCCTAATACCCCAAATGTGACTGTATTTTGAGATTGGGTCATTAAAGAGTTAATTCAGTTAATATGAGTTCATTGTGGTGGGTCCTAATACAATGTGACTGGTGTCCTTACAGGAAAATGGGAGTAGGACACAGAAATGTGCAGAGAGAACACCATGAGAAGACAAAGGGAGAAGATGGTCATTGACAGGCCAAGGAGAAAGGCCTCAGAGGAAACTAACACTGGCAACATCTTGATCTCAGACTTCCAGCTTTCACAACTGTGAGAAAATAGATTTACTAGTATGTTGTTTAAGCCACCTAGTCTGTGGTACTTTGTTATGGCAGCCATAGAAAACTAATACAAGCCCCAAACATAACTCAATTTTCCTATTTGTCAGTTGATGATATTGCTATTTTTACTTCACTTAGGCAGAGTCATCTTAGTGCTCTTCTCTTTTTCTCTTCTCCCTCCAATTCCCTTCCTATCCCCATAAAACAGAATCCCAAGCTCCATTCTGTCACTGAAATGTCTCCTGAATCCATCTTCTCTATTCAGTCCTCACTTCCATTGTCTTAACTCAACCCACATCATTTCCCATTTGAACTGTGCAATAACCTCTTCAGGTATGTTTTGGCCTCTCATCTCTCCATTCCTCCATCTACCCTTCACTCTACTACCAGTTGGCACTCTAGATGAGAGAAAGGATAGAATTATTGAGTACTAATTAGAATAATGCAGTGGAGAGGAAAAGATGATGAGTCAGAAGAGAGGTGGTAGAATTTCTGGTGTAATGACATGGCATAGGTGAGAAGGGAGGGGATCAAGTACACAAGTGTGCTAGCACACAGGAGTGACCTGAGATAGAAATGCAGACAGCTCATCTATAGTTACAAGAGAGAAAGTAGAGACTATAATACAAGTGTAGATCATGTTATAGGTTTGGCGGTGGTATTAGAGAAAAGTTTTCTTCTGACTGCTGTCATTTTCTCAGTGGAAGAGGAAGCAAGGTAATCAATCAATCAATCACTTGACAATGAGAATAGTAAGATAAGTAGTAGGGTTGAAAAGAATAGAGAAGTTATGAAACCATTCTCTTGCATGTGGGAGAGTAACTGGCTTGAAAGGTAGTGTGTTACTGGGTGGCACTCAGAGCCCACTGGACATTTGTGGTTTTGGAGGTAAAGCTGGAGAAGTTAGCAGCGCTCAATGCTTTTCTCCAGCTATAATGAGCCTCACAGATGCAGGTACAGTGCTGGCAGAGAGGGGGGTTTAACCAGGTTGGGAGGTTGCCAGGTGAGAATAACAGAGCAAGATGGAGACAAGGGAATTGAGGGTATATACAAAAGAATGACCATAATGATAGACCACAGAATTTAATGCCAGAAACAAAGTGCAACGATCTGATAAACTGAGGATCAGTGAAAATATGATAATATCCGTAGACTTTAGGAGGTTGAGGAACTGTCAGAGTTAGGGATCAAAGGCAAGTGAGTTGGAGATTTAGGAGATGGTGCCCAGAGTAGGAGGCTTGAAAACAAGTTTCTGGCTGCAGAGGACAGAGTGTAGCAGTGAAATTCCTGGGTGAAAGGCCAAGGCATCATAGAAGCCAGGATCATTGGTGGAGAGGAGTTTAAGGAATTGAAAAGACATAATGTGGGAAGGATTATTTACGTGTATATTAAAACTACTGAAAATGATTACAGATATAGAATTTTCTAGAGATTGTAATCTCAGAGCTAAAACTTAAATCAGAAATATGTAGTTTAGGCACTTTAAAAAAGACAGGGCTCAATCAATATCAAGCAAAATAGTTTATAATTTCTAACAATGTCACTTTAAAAGTCTGTCACATCCCCTGTCCTCACTACCTCTTCACTAAAGCAAAGTCTTACCGGCTTTATTGGTCTGATTCATATATCCTTAGCTAACATGGTTCTAATGTACCTTCACTAGAATGTGCAATCCAACTTTCTAAATTCATTTAAATGCTTTCAAATATAATGTGTCTTTGTCATTCATAGACTTAACATTTGTGATCTCTACCTTTAGGAGAAATCCAGGATACCAAGGCCATGCAGTGATTTGCAATTTTGTTGAAGCACAAATTTTAACTTCATTCCCTACCAGGCTGATGTGCAGAGTGAGGTAATGGTTAACCAACACGCGTTAAGCCCAGCCAATCAACCAGATTCCACCACTCAGAACAGGGACTCCTATGAAGTTCAAAACTATTTTGTCTCTTCTCTCTCCCCCATATAAAATAAAGGCCCTGAAAATAAAGCCAACTACTAATGCTGGCAATGAAAGTGAGCACAAATGAAGAGACTATACAAAGGTGGTGATTCTTTTGCAGAACATAGAGGACTTGTGAGGGAAATCACGTACCACAGAGACATATGGGAATTTTAAGAATCTCCTGTACAACTGTACATAAGAAAAAAAGTCTGCATATTCTTTCTCCAATATTTCTGTTCTACAATAGGTAAAATATCTCCTGAAATCCATACCCCCTAACACCCTTTCAACTTGTACTCTGCAAATAAAGTACAATAACAAACATTTGCATTGTGTAGGAAAAATTATGACCACAAACAATTGGCTCTTCTCTCACGTTGGAACAGTAGCGTTTCCTCTTATGGAGATTAGGATAAAACTAAAACTTTGGTTCTCATCAAGATTGTTCCAGTAGAATTGTACCTGTATAGGCAAATTACAGAGATCAAAGAAAGATTTAGGTCAAATGGACGAGGACTTTAATTACCAGCGGAGCACGTTTCAGCACGTAAAGCCTTTTGTGAAAGCCCAGGCTGCCTGCTCCAGGTAAGTACTATAGTATTGAAGTGAGTTGGAGAGGACCTCTTCAAGGAGAAATTATAATTGGAAGTGTCATTTATTCTAAACTTCTATCCTAAAAGCTGGGCACAGAGCCAAGAATCCCATATATTTAGAATATTTTTAACACTCTCAAACAAGGAATCATGTGTCAATGTAAGTTTAATGTCCAGAGTTCTTTTGATACAACATTTTAGAAAGGAGGGCAAAAATAATAGAATCTGCAAGACCATGTGACATGGTAGGCGTGCAATATAGGCCAATGACTCACAAATGTGAAATCAAAGAGCTAAAAATCTGGCTGTATCAGCATACCTGAGGAACTTTTTAAAAAATCTAGCCATATAGGCTCAACTATAAGAGATTCTGATTTGGGAGGTTTGGGGTGAAACTTAGGAATCTGTATTTTAAAGATCCTCAGGCAATACTAAGGCAAAGCCACATTTGGGAACTACTGGCTAGGGGATTTGAGCATCACATAGGACTGCCATCTAACAACTCAAAGTGTGGTCCTAGAGTTGCAGCATAGTTATCACCCAGAACAGCGTTTCTCAACCTGTGTGTCGCGACCCCTTTGGCGGTCGAACGACCCTTTCACAGGGGTCGCCTAAGACCATTCTGTATATCAGATATTTACATTACAATTCATAACAGTAGCAGCATTACAGTTATGAAGTAGCAACAAAAATAATTTTATGGTTGGGTCACAACATGAGGAACTGTATTTAAAGGGCCAGAAGGTTGAGAACCACTGCCCTAGAAGCTTCTAAGGAATACAGAATCTCAGCCTCACCCCAGACCTGCTGAATCTGTATCTGCATTTTGAAAAGATTCCCAGATGATTCTATGCATCTTAAAGTTTGAGAGGTATGGTGTGATCTTTGAGGTCTTTTCTAACCCCGAGGACCAGAATCTTGTTGCTGCACTTCTGTGTTACTTCATAGTAAGTAACTAGAAACTCTCTATGTTGCTGGAAAAAGGTTTCCTAAGGTTATGATTCAACTTTGTGATATAGATATCAAATCAAGACTTTTCCTGGAAATGAGAATAACCCTGCTCAGTCAAAGAAGTACTAAGCTGCTCTAACTGGCCATGTAAGAGCTAAAGTTCCACACTAGGAATGAGGCCAACCACAACTGCCTAAAGCAGTGGTTCTCAAATTTGAGCCTGGATCAGAATCACCAAGAGGGCTTATTAAAATGCAGATTTCTGGGCCCCACCTGCAGAGTTTGAAATTCATTAGATCTGAGAGGGTTGACAAAATTTTATTTCTAACGAGTTTCCAGCTAATGATAGTGCTGCCGGGGACAACACCTTTGGAACAATCTGCCCAGTTTAAAAGCCTGCAGTCCATTAGAGAATTTCATCAAATTAGCAACCTCCTCAAGGTTGAGAATGGCCTGGCTGCAATTTAACTTTCTTGTCAGGAAATTTGCTGATGTTTCCAGCACAGTATGAAGACTGGTCTCACTTTACTACTGTGATCCAGGTGGACCTGCTTGCTTATGGTTATGATCAAAATGTGTCTGATTGGGATTTGCTGAGTCCTGCTCATGAATGGAACCTGTTCTGGCTTTCTGGCTTTGCTCAGATTAATTGTGGTATTCAAGATGACCACCCACCCCTGCCCAGGTGTTTATGGTTTTTATGTAGAGTGTTCTCAAAGGGAGTTATTAAATTGAATCCACTGATAATCAAAAGTGAACTTGGCCTTTATTACATACTAGAGGCCTGGTGCATGAAATTTGTGCACATTAAAAGGGAATTAATTAGAGGAAATATTTTAATATTGTTATTTGCCATTTCTCTATAATAGAAGTGTCAGAGATGAAAGAAAATTAGTAAAATGTATATGAAAATCTTCCTTCTGTCAGAGTCTGGGGCACGCCGTGGGACCTAGAGTCAAGTCCCTACCCAACACATGCACCTTGAAATTGCACGAGACACAGGCCCAGCCAGCCTCACCCCTGTCAAGCCCTGCCTGGCGGGGAATGCAGCCTCAGGTCCCCCGTTAAACCCCACTGGGTGGGAGGCACAGCCTCAGGTCCCCCAGCACAACCTCAGGTCCCACGGCCCGGCACTGGGGCAGGGGGCATGGCCTGAGGTTTCCTGGTTCATGAATGGAAATGCCCATGGTTTCCCAGGGTGGGGGCGCATCCTGAGGTCCCCCATCAAGCCCCGCCGGGTGGAGAGTGCAACCTGAGGTTCCCTGTCAAGCCCCACCTGGTGGAGAGTGCAGCCTCAGGTCCTCTGCCCCTGCCTGCCACTACACAGCCTCATGGCCCTGCTGATTGCTCATTACAGCTCCTTACAGGAACCCCGCCTCTGCTGTGGGCGCAGCCATCTCGTGACAGTGTGACAGAGCGAGGGTCAATTTGCATATCACCTCTTTATTATATAGGATTACCCTGCTGAAATACACACAATCACAAGTGCCCCTGGTATTTTTTACTCTGTAGTTTCAAAACCCCTAGTCTTCTCCTTCTCTAGTTGTCTGAATTCTGAAATAAAACTTATCTTTTGAAGAAAGCTGCCTTTCTATGACTCTTCTTACAGAAATAGGTAGATCTTTAAGAGCATCTCCCCACAATGTGACTTCGAATTTTTGAATTTTCTGAGCATGGCTCCTTCCCTATGTCTTATTGAAGTGAGTTTTTCATTTGAATTCTTTTCTTCCTTCCTGTACTAGAAGCTTTTAGTGCTGCCACTCTGCTTCTGTTTGTTCTAATCAAACCCTCAAATGTGTACCTAGGCACATAATTTTTCCATTTGGACTTTGAAAGGGCCAGGTTTATAAATGATTGGTGCATGTTACTATATACAAAATTGTGGGACCCTGACCTGAATACACCAGATAATAAAGGCCCATTTGCCATACGCATGTGCAAAGACAATGACACAGCAGTTTTACTGTACACACTGTGAAGGCATACCTTTCTATAACCCAAATACTGATGTCACTATTTAGTAAGAAGCCTCTTTTGTCTCAATTGGTATAAAAATATGATGCTGACCAGCCGGTGTGCGAATGCTTTGAGGGGGCTACTTTGAAGAACTACTTTGTCTAATGGCTCCTATGTTTGTGAACTACTTGCAATGACTGTTCTGTGTCTGCAATGACTGCTTGGTCTGCAATAAAGTCTCTCCTATATGCCTACAGCTACTTATGTCTTCTTCCAATTCTTGGTATCCACAGAGGTCTAACCCTTAGCAGAGTGGTTGTGACCCAACAAGAGTTGATAGTCCAATGATTCCAAAAGCAGAGGTTGTTTTTGGTTTTGTTTTTTTAGTGTGTGTGTGTGTGTGTGTTTTAATGTTCGAAGCAAGGTATCTGAAGGAGCTTATTCTGGTCAGGACCCCATTTATGTTAAAGGTACACCAGTTATCATTTGCTGTTTAAGAAAACACCCCCCCCCCATGCCCTAACCGGTTTGGCTCAGTGGATAGAGCTTCGGCCTGCAGACTCAAGGGTCCCAGGTTCGATTCTGGTCAAGGGCATGTACCTTGGTTGCGGGCACATACCCAGTAGGGAGTGTGCAGGAGGCAGCTGATTGATGTTTCTCTCTCATCAATGTTTCTGACTCTCTATTCCTCTCCCTTCCTCTCTGTAAAAAAATCAATAAAATATATATATATTTTAAAAATACCCCTAAATTTAACCCAAATTTCCCTGAGTTGGCCATTCGGGCAGAGTTCAGCTGGTGGTTCACCAAGACTTGGCTGGGTTTTCTCTTAGAATTGTGGTCAGCTGCTGGGTAAGCTGCAGGCCAGCTAGTCTAAGATGATTTGGCTCAGCTGGAATGGCATGTCTGTTCTATGGTGTCTCATTCTCCAGCAAGCTAATCCAGGTTTAGTCACATGGCAACTAGGCAGGTTCTTAATGAAGGAGTAGTGTACAGGACCTCTTGAGATCTAGGCTCTCACTTCTGTTGTATTCTACTGGCCAAAGCAAGGCACAAGTCCAGTCCAGATTCAAGGGTCTGTACCTATTGGTGGGAAGAACTAAAATCATATTCCAAAAGGCCCAGATGAATGGAGGAAAGAAAGCTTTGCAAAGAGCCACCTCAGGCCTAAGAACATGACAGTCTCTTTTGAGTCATAACAAAGAAGGAGATCCTGTCATTTGCAACAACATGGATGGCCATTATGCTAAGTGAAATAAGTCAAATAGAGGAAGATAAATACTATATGATCTCACTTACATGTGAAATCATAAAAACTAACTCATAGGAATAGAGATCAGAAGGAAAATAATCTTTTGTCCAGATATTCCTAGAAAGCATGCCACCCAACTACAAAGTCATCATGTTTGTTAGTTTATCCCAGTGTGAGCTGGACCAGATTTCAAGAGGGCTAGAACAAGAATGGGATGAGTGAAGACAAGTCTTGCAAGTGCAGAGTCAGATCCTATACTTAGTTAAAATTTTGACACTTTGTTCACCATGGTTCTTTGCATTAACTTTGAAATTTTAGCAATATTGCATTTAAATAGTATTTATCTTGATTGCTGAGGTTTTGGTGTCCCCTCAAATTTTGTGGCTGAGGTAAATGCTTCACTTGCTCTATACCCTTCTCCATTCTGTTTCAGCCTTTTGTGTTAGCAAACTTTAGCCACCTCCTGATGAATGCCACAATATCTTTAGCATTGATTCTGAACTCACTTCTAGGCATTATATTCCAGTGAAGTTACCAAAAAGGAGGGGAAGCGGTGACAAGAGCAAAACTCTACTGCAGCACTCAGCTATGCCAGGAGGGCCAAAGGCGGTGTGATTAACTGGTGTCTAAGCACTCTTTTCTGCAGATAGCATTTCCATTCAGTGCTCATGAATAGGGGAGGTTCTGCTACATAATCTTGTGAATGGATCTAAGACTACTATTCACACTCAACTAATATTAATACAAGACTGTTTGAGCTATTTAAAGTAGTTTCTGAGGACATATGCACCCCTATGCTCAAAGCAGCACAATTTACAATAGCTAAGATTTGGAAAGAACCTAAGTGCCCATCAGCAGATGAGTGGATTAAAAAACTATGGTACATCTACACATGGAATACTATGCTGCTATAAAAAACAAGGAACTTGTCATTTGCAACAGCATGGATGGAACTGGAGCATTATGCTCTAAGCGAAATCAGTCAGTCAGAGAAAGATAAGTATCACATGATCTCACTCATTTGTGGAATATAATGAACAACATAAACTGATGAACAAAAACAGACACAGAGACAGAGAA
>NW_006297026.1:545515-546035 GCF_000327345.1 Myotis davidii | reverse complement strand
ATCCAGAGACAAATGGTGTGTGTGTCAGGGGGGGATTAGAGAGCAACCAAAGGACTTGCATTCGTGCATATTAGCATAACCAATGGACACAGACACTGGGGTGGCGGGGGCTTGCCCGGGGTGGGAATGGTTGGGGGGGTCAATTGTGGAAAAAGGAGACATATGTAAAACTTAAGATAATAAAAAATAAAATAAAAAAACAAACAAAAAAAATAAAATAAAAAATAAAGTAGTTTCTGTTCTCCTACCATTAAAATAATTACGTTTGCCTCAAAGAGCCAGAGATCTTCCTAGAGATTGTCTCCAGCCCTTCATTTTATGGGAAAGGAAACCAAAGCCCCAAATGGAGTGGACACTTAGTGTAATTTCATAACATTAAGCTGAACATAACAACAACCCAGTCAGCATCGATACTGCACTGCCTCTGTTTAATTTAAACAGCTTTCTAAAACCTACTCATACACTTATTTTTTTTAAACCTGTGAAACAATCACTGAAGTTACATTTTATTTATTTTTTA
>NW_006297026.1:532573-545393 GCF_000327345.1 Myotis davidii | reverse complement strand
AAAGAGTCCCCTGAAGTTACATTTTAATATTTGACAAATAGTCGGGTGAGGTAGCGAAGATCCACTGGCCTTAAAATGAAACAGACCTGGGTTCTCTCCTGGCTCTGGCCATTACTAGCTGTGTGGCCCTGGAAAGCTTTTTTCAAGCATGTGAGCTTCTTTTTCTACGTTTTTAATGGCCATAATAATAGGACTTACCTCGTTGGGTGGTTGTGAGGATAAAGTGAGTCAATGCACCAATAGTATTGCAAACATAACACTTGCTCAATGAGATGTAGCCAGCAGCCAGGGGGCTGTTCAGAGAACCTTGGTGCTGGGATGGCACTTAGTCTATGAAAGCAACTTTTCCTTCCCCCTCAAAGGTCCCTGGCACATTGAAACTCTTGCCCTCTGACCCTTCCCTTTCAAGCTCCTACACCTTGTTCTCTGCTGGCACCGCCTATTTAGCAAGAAGAACCTAAACTTTCCTCTTTCAGATTTCTCTCTCATCTCCCTTTTCCTCATGCCCTTACCACCACCACCCTCCCACAAAACACACTTCTCTATGTCCTAGACACCCCCAGCACCATGGAATTGTGGCTGCCGGAGTTTCAGGCTTTTCCCTGTGAAAACCATTAGAGAAATGATTTTCTACATTTCACTCTTCCCCCTTTACCTCCAATAGTAAGGCCTCAGATATTGACAGTCAGTGCCAATCTCTCTGTCTCTGTTTCAGTCTATGTCTCTCTCTGTGTATGTAATTCTCTCATTTAAAAATATGGTAAATGTAAGCAAAGTATTTGTACTGCCAACTATATGCCTTTTCTAAATATTCTCACTAAAAGAAAAACAAAACAGCATATAGGAAACACCTTTTAAAATACTCTAAAGATTTCCTGGGTGAGGATTCTCAAAGCAAGATTTCTAAATAGGAGAACACTACAGCCATAGTAGACAATTGCCTGTTGGATAAGGAGGGTAAAACAAAGTCTTTGCCATTGCTTTTTGGGAACCTAGTAAAAAGTCCGTGGAAATAATTAGTAACATATATATGTGTGAAACAAATATCTTGATAATATGGAGTATGCTTGCCTTTTAAGTTTTTCATGGCACTCACTTGATTTTAGTAGAGAATAATGTGACAGGGTGGTATCAATTGGCCATGGTGTCACATGCCCCACCCCACCCCACCCCCCGAGGCCATAATGAGATTCATTGTATTCAGGCAATATCTGTGTTGGAAAAGAATGGAATGAAAGCAAAATGCTAATTTGTCTACAATAATTTATTCATATAGACCAGGAAAAAAGTCACTATATTAACAAATGTCAAAGAAAAAAGGGACAATGAAGCATTGGCACATCTGTCCCCAGACAAGACCAACATCACCTTACCTGGCTTCCAAGAGTCTTTGAAGGATTTGATGGTTTTCTTTTTTTTAATACGTTTTTATTGATATTGGAAAGAGGGGGAGGGAGAAGGACAGGAAGATAGAAACATCGATGAAAGAGAAACATCATCCTGCATGACCCCCACTGGGGATCTAGCCTGCAAACCTGGCATGTGCTCTAACCGGGAATCGAACTGTGACCTCCTGGTTCATAGGTTGATGCTCAACCACTGAGCTATCCTGGCAAGACTGGATGGTTTTCTTAATAAAAAAAAACAAAAAAAAACAAAACAAAACACCTCTACTTCAGAGGCTGGTCTCTTTCTATTTCTGTCTGTCTGTCTGTCTTTGTCTGCCTCTGCTTCCCTCCTTCCTTTCTCCCCTCTTCTCCTCTCTCAGGGTCACACTATTGCCTGTGCCTGTATTTCCAGTATGTACTTAACTTGAAGGCAGCCATGCTACATTATTCACGCATGCTTATTCTTCTTGCCTTTGGGAGAGGGGAGCGATTTGGGCAGCAGGAGTGCTCAGACAGATTTTCTTTGTAGTTTATCGTAACTGTCCATGTGGCTTCAGTTGAATGCTGGAAAGGATGAGTCTTCAGTGCGTGACGCTCTGCAACACAGCAGAAGGCTGGCTTCAGGGAGTCACGCGCCATTCTCTGTGGGCTTGGAAGCATACAGAGAAAATACCAAGACACAATGCCAAATCCATGACCAGGAATATTAAAGGGGTCTGAAGCAGCAGCAGCATAGCTGGAGTACAAATTCTGTCTGGAATTTGTCTCTGACATCAACAGGAGAAAAATACTGTAACTACTTTTCTGATTGGCAAGGAGTCTAGAAATGTCTAATAAAATATGCCAGTGTTTTTTAAAGCAGATTTTGAGTTCTTGTTCTCTAACGCGTACAGGGCAATGCCAAAATGAGAATTTTCATTCAGCAGAAGCCCCCTATAATGAATGGCCTTTTATTAAAATGTCTTGTTTTATGTGGTTCCTTTCATTCCCAGTGTCTGTGGCCACAAAAATTGAATAGATCAAATGCACTAATGGTTGTGTAAATACCAGGTGACCTCCTCATTGGTATTTTGTTATGGTCTTGATTTGATGAATGAGTGCTCCCCTGCAAGTAATTGTTATGTGGGGAGGCAAAATAATTTCCCTTCTACCTTTCTAGGTTCTTCTGATTGGTCTAACAATCAAATTGACATGAAACAGATTAACAGGAGAAAATGAGCAAATTTATTACATATGTACATATGCAGGTTCTGTAAGAATATGGGACCTGAGGATAAGTTGGGAAGTTGGGGCTTATGTGCCCTTCTGGACTAAGGAGACAGAGGCAAGGGTCTGGGACTTCAAAAGGAAAGTAGGCATTCACAGGTAGAGGGAAAAGAGTAAACATTTGGTAAGTAAATTCTTGCTGGGCCACCCAGAAATAATGAGACACAGCGGGGAGTCTAACAAACAGACTTTGCTAGGGTTCCTCCCTGTCTGACACACTTAGATTATAGTATGATGCTAAAGTGATAGCTCCTGCCTTCAAGCAGATTTTTCTATTTTAATTCTTTTAGGCAGACATGGGGGAGGGTCAGGCTTCTTTCTGATTCTTGTTTCTCAAAAATAACCTGCTTAAAATAATCAATATCCCCAAGCGGCCTATTTTGGGGTGGCAAATTCTGCTTCCCCTCAGTTAACAAAGAAACCTTTCAGAGACTCCCACATGCTCACTCTGGCTATACTTATCCCTGGCTGGCTCTGAAGTTTTTTCCAATGGTTGTTTTAGTTTAATACAGCTGCATTATAATTGTTGGTAGGAATGTAAAATGGCGCAGCTACTATGGAAAGCAGACTGAAGGGTCTTGAAAAAATTAACAATAGAATTTTTATATGATCCAGCAATCCAACTTCTGGGTATATATAAAAAAATTGAAATCAGGATCTCTAAGAGATATTTGTACTTTCATATTCATTGAGCATGATTCACAATATTCAAGAGGGGAAGCAACCCAAATGTCCATCACCAGGAGAATGGATAAACAAAATGTGGCATTTGCATAACATGGAATATTATTCAGCCTTAAAAAGGAAGAAAATCCTGCTGCATGCTAAAATATGGATGAAGTTTGAGGACACTTTGCTAAGTAAAGTAAGGCAGTCACAAAAAGGCAAATACTATATGATTCCAATTGTATGAGTTGTCGTCAAGCCCAGGCACAGGAAGTAGAATGGTAATTGCCAGGGGCAGAAGAGAGGGTCAAATAGGGAGCAACTATTTAACAGGTATTGATTTTCAGATTTGCAAGATGAAAAATTCTAGGGAACTGTTGCTCAACATTGTGAACATCCTAATATATAAAAGCCCAGGGTGGTAATGACCTATCACCACCGAAGGCTGACCAACCAGGAAGTCCTTCAGTCAGCACTGGGTTGCCTGGCGACCCAGCACTGACTGCCCTGCTGCAGCCTGGAGACCCAGCACTGACTGCCCAGGGGGCTGAGACCCAGAGACAGAGACAGGGTCTGAACCGCAGCCTCAGTGGCAGCTGTTGATCAGTACTTGCCTCTCTCTTTCTCTCCCTCTTTCTTTCTGGACTTCGCCAGCAGCGGGGCCTTTCTTTCTCTCCCAGACTCCAAGTGGGCTACTGCTCAGCCCCACATCTCTGATCAGACCAGGAGATAGGCCCTGAGATGCTGACTGGCATAGGAAAGGACCAATCAGAACCAAATCTGTGTGTTGTGGGGATCCAACGGCTGCCTACAAGGTGAAGCTTTTGACACTGACTGGCTTAGACACCAACCAATCAGATCCAAATGTGGGTGCTGTGAAGAACCAATGGCTGCTTAGGAGGTGGAGCTTTTGACATTGATGGGCATCGGAACTGACCAATCAGAACTAAATGTGTGTGCTGTGGGGTGCAAATCGCTGCCTAGGAGAAGGAGCTTTACACATTGGCATAGGAACCAAATAATCAGAACAAAATGTGTGTGCTGTGAAGAACCAATGGCTGCCTAGAAGGTGGAGCTTTTGCTGCTGACTGGCATAGAAACTGGCCAATCAGAACGAAATGTGGGAGCTGTGAAGAGCCAATGGCTTTCTAGAGGGTGGAGCTTTTCACGCTGCCTGGCATAGGAACCATCTAATCAGAACCAAATGTGGGTGCTGTGAATAACCAGTGGCTGCCTAAGAGGTGGAGCTTTTGACATTGATTGGCATAGGAGCCAACCAATCAGAACCAAATGTGGGTGGTGAGGGTACCAATGGGTGCCTAGGAGGTGGAACTTTTGATGCTGACTGGCATAGAAACCGACCAATCTTTACCAAATGTGGGTGGTGTGTGGTGCCAATGGCTGCCTATTAGGTGGAGCTTTTGACATTGATTGGCATAGGAACCAACCAATCAGAACCACATGTGTGTGCTGTGGAGAGCCAATGGCTGATTAGTAGGTGGAGCTCCTGATGCTGACTGGCATAGACACCGACCAATCACAACCAAATCTGGAGGCTGTGGGAAGCCAATGACTGCCTAGTAGGCATAGCTTTTGATGCTGACTTGCATAGAAACCGACCAATCAGAATCAAATTGGCCAGTAGAGGAGGGCAGTTGGGAGCAAAATCATACCAGCAGGGGAGGGCAGATGGGAGCAACCAGTCCAGCAGGGGAGGGCAGTTAGGTGTGATCAGGCAGGCAGGCAGAGGCAGTTAAGGGCAATCAGGCCAGCAGGGGAGCAGTTAGGAGCCAGCGGTCCCTAATTGCAAGAGGGATGTCCACAGGGATCAGCCTAAACTGACAGTTGGACATCCCCGAAGGGGCCTCCCATTGGAGAGGGTACAGTCTGAGCTGAGGGAACTTCCCCTCCATGCACAAATTTCATGCACTTGGCCTCTAGTGTTTAATAATACACAACAGTACACTTAAAATGTTAATATGGTCAATTTTATGTTACATAATTTTTTATCACACAAACATTTTAAAACTATATACATAAAAGCCTAAGCAACCAGTCAACCGCTCAACCTCTCCACCAGTAGATCTAACCCGCATTGACCACCAGGGGGCAGACACTCAACACAGGAGCTGCCCCCTGGTGGTCAGTGCACTCCCACAGCGGGAGCTCCACTCAGCTGACAGATGGGTGCCAGACACCTGGCTCACAGCTGGCAAGAGCAGCTGCAAGGGCACAAGCCTCTCCCGCCTCATGGCAGCTCAACAGAGCAGCAGCGTCAGCAGGTGTGGCAGGACCGGATCCGGGCTCTGGCTCCTCCCCAGCTGCCTGCAGCTTCACACACTACTACATCCCTTGTGATTCCAAGATGGTGCAGGCCAGGCTGAGGGACCCCACTGGTGCATGAAACCATGCATGGGGCCTCTAGTAAAAAAATAAAAATAGAGCTTCACTGTGAAGTTTACATTTTATGTGGGTCTTAGTGTTAGTTTTGTTTTAAAGACTCCTGCAGTGTGCTATCACTGTGTTAGCAGGAACATCAGAAGATGGGCTCTTCCCAATGTGCTGCTTGTGTAAATGGTAGTGGTAGACCTTAAGGTATTTGCACTCTGTCTCTCTGTCCCTGGGTTCAGTGTAGCCTTGGCAGACATCTCCCCTGTGTGCCTCTGAAGACCTAGCTTTCCAAAAATTCAGGCAAAAAGTGTGCATGGAAATCCTCCCAAATCTGGCCAAACTGTTCTAATTTACAATGGTGGCACATAACACTATGGATAGCATCAAGGATTACAAACATGGAGTTTCATTTTCATCTTCTCTACCAGTTGCACTAAAGCAGCTCTGCATACTACTCTCTGCTGCTTTCTACTTTGTATTTTGTTCTAGAGGAGGAAGGGGCAGTTTTTATGTTTCTCCTTTTCAATTGTTTGCCTGAAAGATGTCATGGTACATAGCTCAGGGAGAATGTAGTGAACACTGTTAAGTGCAGGTAAAGTCTTTGTGTTTCTTCTCATCATAGTATTAATTATTGAAAATGACTTGAAATAATTTTACTCTTTTGCTCCAATGGATCCTGAGCCTCAATTTAGGAAACCAGAAATTGCTTCTCCCTCTCTCCTGATCTCTCTCTTTACTTAAATATCCCACCTTTCCCCTTTTTAAATTTATTTTTCTCTCCCCATATAATTTTTCTTCCATTATTTCCTTGTTTATCTTCTTTTATTCTTTCTCTTTCCATTTTCCTCTTTAAAATCTCTCCTATTTTCTCTTCTTCAATTATCTCTATTGCCCTTTCATCCCTTCCCCTTCCTATTCTCTTCTCCCCTTTCCCTTTGTCTCTCTTATTCTCTCTCCTCTGTTCTCTCTTCAAATTTAGGAAGCTTCAGGGAATCTTCAAAAAACGTGAAATGACCACTGAAGTAGCACCCATTGTATCCATCGGAGAGAGATAGGCTGCCCAGGTGTTGTGCTTCCTTCTTAGAGGCAGGAGGCACAAATAATTTTTCCGTTACTTTTGATGAGATGTCCTGGCATGCCACAAACCACTGGACAGCTAAAAACTGCTTTGAACTGGCATGTTCTCTGAATCTGCATGTATCTTACCAAAGCTTCCAATGCGCTTGCTACTTCTTGCTTATCTAGTTCAATTAACATGATGTCATCAAAACAGCAGACCAATGTGGTGTTCTGAGGAATGTCCAGATACCTTTGAACTATAATAAGGGGGATGGAAAGTTAATATAGCCTTGGGACAAGATCATATATGCATTCTATTGTCTTGTCGGTTTCATGTGAACTATCCCTGGTGATAGGATGAAAAAGAACTCATTTTCCAGATCTCAGTGACCACATACCATGAAGCTGAGGCTATGTTAATTTACTGTAGATATGATACTGTATTTGGCACAGTAGCTACATTTATGGCTAGTACGTGGTTGAGTTTACAGTAGTATCATTTTTTCATGATCCATCCGATTTTTTTGTGGCGTCTAGTCTGGTGAATTAAATGGGGATATGATGGCAACAACCACCTCTACATCATTTAGGCACTGATCCCTGCCATTCATCCAGAGAATTTTAATTTACCATATTTCTGGAGGTTAGAAGGCAGTTTTAGCAAGGCATGTTGTCCTTTTTTTATTTTTGTCTAGCTTTTTATTTAGAAATAATTTCAAACTTACAAAAATACTGCAAGGATAATAGTACAGAGAACTCCCATATACTCTTTACTCAGATTTATTAATTTTTTAAAGGATACTTATTGATTTCAGAGAGGAAGGGAGGAGAAAGAGATAGAAACATCAATGATGAGAGAGAATCATTGATCAGCTGCCTCCTGCAAGCCCCCTACTGGGGATTGAGCCCGCATGTGCCCTTGTCTGGTATCAAACCTGGGACCCTTCAGTCTGCAGGCTGACGCTTTATCCACTGAGCCAAGTCGGCTAGGGCCAGATTTATTAATTTTTAACATTTTGCTATATTTGTTTTATCATTCTCTACTTATTTATACACAAAGTTTTACTACTTATTTTCCATTTGATAATAGGTTGAAGTCATCATGCCCTTTTACTTCTGAATGCTTTATTGTACAATTCTTATGAATAAAATTATTGTCTTACATAAGTAAAGTGGAGTTATTAAACTCAGCAAATTTAACATTGATATATTTATCTAATTGGCAGCCAATATTCCAACTGCATCATTCAATGTTTCCTTTTGTAACCTATTCTCCCTCTAGTTTAAGGTCCAGTCTTGGATTCTGCACTGCATCTAATTGTCCCGCTTTCTAAAAACTCATTCATTTCCTCCAATCTGGAACATTAACAGGATCAAAAGACATGTTATTTTATATCACAGAGGCATCTTCATTGTATGCAAGCAATGGAGGGAGAGCACTAGCTTTTCACAGAGAGGAGTGGGCGACTTCTACAGGCCTGGAGAGTTCAGAAGAATCTGGGGAGTCAAGAGTTTTTATTGTATTGGTCAGATTCATCAGCCCAAGTCTTAGGGTCCCACTCCTTCCTAAGCAGGGTCCAACCTCAGCATAACAGACCTGCTAGGAATGAGGAGTTAACTTTTTCTAAAGATCTGCTACCCTTATAATTGAGTATTGGGCCTGGTATTTTGTAGCTGCTTTTCACATTGGAAAGAGCAAAATGCACAGTCTTTGGTACCTTAATAGAATAGCATGAGAATGCTGAATTTAGGATTATTGTAAATGGATACTCAAAGAAGGGATGAGGAAAAAGAAAGAGGAGGCAATAGAGAGGGTAGTGAACAGAAAGTACACAGAAGAAAAAACTTCACAAACTTAGCAATTTTTTTTTGTTCTGTTGCAGTGTTAGACTCCATCTGCAGCTGTGTGCTAATGAGCTAGGCTATCACAAAGCTCCAGCCTTGATGGGTGAAGAAACACCAATTTTCAGCCCTGTCAGGGGCCCTGTGGGGATGAAGCTTTGTTTACTGAGCAGTCTGGTTACAAAGGGACTCATATCTTCCCTACCAGGATTCTTGGCCTGAAAACCTGAGTGAGTTGTAAGTACAGTAAGTCCCTGACTCTAGTGCAATCATAATGACTCATTTACTTTAAATCGTTTTTTTTAATTTCATAAATGAATATTACTCTAGAAATCTGAAGGAAGCAAGTACAAATACTATTGAAGACAAGTGAGTACTCTTGAAATATTTTCTTAACACTGAACATCAGAAAGAAAATAGCCAAGGTAGTAAGTTTCTCACTAGAGAAAGAAGATGGACAATAAAATCAATATAATAATAATCACAAACATTCTGTCACCTTTACTTTATTATGTTAGTTAGAAGTGCCAACACAGAAGCTGCCAACACTTGAGGGCAGGGGATCATACAATGGTGTGAACGCCAGAAGGTGGAGTTCAGAGGGGCCACGGTATCTCTTCATTTAGACTTAGAAGTACCTTATTGCACAGCTTGCTGGAATTATATATTATGACAACTCTTTAATAAGTATTCAGTAAATATTTGCTGGCTAAAAGCACAAATAAACAAATTAGACCAGCTTAGGAACAAAATTAATTGAGGTATAGCATTATCAGAAGAGTTTTAATATGGGAATCCACAGTTTCATCTGTCTGGTTTTCAATTTCCTTATCTGTAAAATTAGTGGCATAAACCAGCTGATCTCTAAGGTTCTTTTCATCTTTAAAATTCTGAAATTCTAGATTATCAGTTTCTTTCCACCTTTATCTATCCCTAACTTCTTCATGACATAATAATAGCTGATGCTTATGTGGCATTTACTTGTGCCAGATACTGTTCTAAATGATTTATATGTTTTATATTCTTACAACATCACTTTAGGGTAAGTTCTTCTTTTATTTTTTCAACTAGTGGCCTGGTGCGTGGATTCGTGCACATTGAAAAGAAAATAATTAGAAGAAATATTTTAATATTGCTATTTGCCCTTTCTCTGTAATGGAAGTGTCAGAGCCGCCACTGGTTGCAGTCTGTGGAGCAGTTGGTGGAGCAATCAGGCCTCCACCAAGTTCCCTCAGTGCTTGGGTGCCAGGCAGCAGCCACGTACCCCACCACTGCCACTGGTCAAGGTCTGTGGGGTGATCGATGGGCGGTCAGGCCCCTGCTCTCACCTGCCTTGGCCTGGCACCACCTGCTCACCTGCTCCACCATCCTGACACAGTCCCGCTCTCATCGGGGCCCATCGGGGCCAACAGCACCTCGACTGCTGCCCACTGCCAGCACTATGTCACTGACGCCCACCATGTTCTGTGCTACCCCCTGGTGGTCAGTGCACATTATAGCGAATGGTCAAACTCCCAGTCAAACTCCCGGTAGAGGGGGAAATTTGCATATTAGGCTTTTATTATATAGGATTATATGAATGAAGCAGCTGAAACTAAGAAAGTTAAGAAACATGAGCCTGACCTGAGAGTGTATGCAGTAACCACTCTGCATTACTGTCTTTCCAAAAGAGAGAAACAGAAGTGGGAGTGAAGAAGGGGAAACTAATTTTGAAGACTTGGCTGGTTATATTTAGGATTTCTTTTTCTTTCAAGGTTATATTTGAAGTTTAAGCACCATGAGCATAGGGAAAAGAAGACTAGGCAACTTTGCATCTCTTTCTCAAACCCAGCATCTCCAAGAGCACAAACGGTCGATCCAAAGCTCAGCACAGCCAGCAATAAGCAGTAGGAGGGAGAATATAGTAGTCCCCCCTTATGAAGTGGATGCCTGAAACTGCAGACAGTTCTGAACCATATATCCTATTTTTTCCTATACGTATATACCTATGCTAAAGTTTAATTTATAAATTAGGCACAGTAATAGATTAACAACAAAATCTAATAATAAAATAGAAACAGTTAGAGCAATATACTATAATAAAAGTTATGTTAATGTGGCATTAAGTAAAATAAGGGTTACTTGAACACAAGCACTAAGATACCACAATAGTCGATCCAATACTTAGTTGGCTACTAAGTGATTAAAAGATGGGGGAAGCGTATATAGTATGAAGACACTGGACAAAGGGAGGATTCACATCCTGGAATGAACAAAGCAGGACAGCAAAACATTTCATCACACTACTCAGAATTGTGCACAATTTGAAATTTATCAATTGCTTATTTCTGGACTTTTAATATTTTCAGAGCAGTTGACTGTGGATAACTAAAACCAGATAACTGAAACCATGGAAAGTGAAACCACGGATAAAGGTGAGTGGCTACTTATACAAAGCTCTCTGACAGGGAATTAGAAGACTCAAACCTGAATTTCTTGTCCCCCTCCTGCCCCAGGCAGTGCCTGTCAGGTACTCCCTCCTTTACGTCCATTCTTTCTCTGGTGGCAGGACAGTGACCCTTCCATGTTTGGAATTTCCAAATAGAAAAACAAGTATGTAGAGGTCAGGCTGGTATGCATTGTATGAGAGTTGGGTAAGAAAGGCAATGAAGCAGAACATACCCATGAGTGACAGTTTCCTATTCATTAAATTATCAACTCCTTGACAGAACAGACTGAGTCAAAGTAAATCCTTATTAGACCTGAACTGGACTGGTTTAGTTCCGGTACTTTGCTCTAGAAATTATTCTTTTATTTCTCTACCAGATATAATTCTACACCAAATAGCAAGGTCTATTCTGAGTTTTTATTATTTTTCTGTGAAGTGGTAGTTCAGGTGCAGGAAAAGATATAGGGCTAAATCATGCACTGTGATCTCTCAACGGCCTTCTATCTAAGTTAAAGAGAAAGTAAGAATTATGGTAAATTGCCAACTTTGTTTCACCCTTGGAGACTACACTTAGCTTTTATGGAAAAGAATCAACAACTTAATGGAGATACATAAAAAGTTATGCCCTTGGAGAGAATGAAAGCTCTGTCAAACTCCTTGACCAGCCTGCTGACACAAAAGGGGATGTGTGGGCTGACAATGCATTCAGGCAACACCCTGGGGTTTGGGGGCGCCAGGGGTGGGATTCTGAAGCTCTGAGTTAACAATGATTCCTAGGAGAATTACCCTTGAGAGATAAAGTAACTTCCTTGAGTATTTTCCAACATACTGCCTACTTTTCCTTCTCACATCAAAATAGTTTGCAGAGTCTTAAATTTAATGGAGGAAATAGAGTCCCTTTGCTTGGATGAATTGTTAAAAGGTTTTCATGATGAAGAATTCAGAAATTTCAACCTAGTATAATGGTTAAGTAACATAATGGTTAGACTCTCAACATAGACTGTCTAGGTTCAAGTCCTGGTGTTCGCATTCACTAGCTATACAACCATGGGCAAGTCACACAACCTCTCTGCACCTCAGTTTTCCTCTCCATACATGAAGATAATAAAAGTACATATAACCTTATTGTTGTTATGAGGATTAAGTGAATTAAAATTTGTAAAGTGCTTAGAATAGTGTCTAGCATATAGTAAGCATTATCCTATCTACTAATAAACAAACGTGGTAATTGACGGTACCTTCACTACGCCTACCATTGGCTAATCAGCGTGATATGCAAATTAACCACCAACAAAGATGGCGGCTAATTTGCATACTGCAGGCAGGGCGGAATAGCGCGAGCTGCCAGCGCTCCACCATCCAGGGCAGGCCAGCCCCAGAAGCCCCAGAAGCCACCTGATATGGTAGTAACTCTATCAGTAAGCACTCTGAAAGTCAGTGGCATAAATGCACCAATTAAAAGACAGATTATGAGGGTGAATCAAAAACAAAACCCACTTTATTGTATTATTATTATTTTTTAAATATATTTTATTGATTTTTTTTACAGAGAGGAAGGGAGAGAGATAGTTAGAAACATCAATGAGAGAGACATATTGATCAGCTGCCTCCTGAACATTTCCTACTGGGGATATGCCCACAACCAAGGTACATGCCCTTGATGGGAATCGAACCTGGGACCTTTCAGTCCGCAGGCTGACGCTCTATCCACTGAGCCAAACCTGTTTTGGCTGCTTTGTGAGTTTTTATCTTCTGAAGTTTGATGTGGGTTTTATACTTT
>NW_006297026.1:531275-531768 GCF_000327345.1 Myotis davidii | reverse complement strand
GTGGGCAGTTGGAGGTGACAAGGCAGGCAGGCAGGTGAGAGATTAGGAGCCAGCGGTCCAGGATTGCCAGAGGGATGTCTGACTGCAAGTTTAGGCCCAGTACGCCAGGGAGCGGGCCTAAGCCAGCAGGTAGTCATCCCCCGAGGAGTCCCAGATTGCGAGAGGGCACAGGCCAGGCTGAGGGACCCCCTGAATGCACAAATTTTTGTGCACCAGACCTCTAGTAATAATAATAAAAGGCTAATATGCACATTGACTGAATGGCAGAATGACCGGTTGCTATGATGTGCACTGGCCAACAGGGGGCAAATGCTCAATGCAGGAGCTGCCCCCTGGTGGTCAGTGCACTTCCATATGGGCAGTCCCACTCAGCCAAAAGTTGACTCATGGCTGGCCGGCGCAGAGGTGGTGGCAGGAGCCTCTCCCACCTCCTTGGCAGCACTAAGAATGTCTAACTAACAGTTTAGGCTCGATCCCTTGGGGGCCTAAGCCT
>NW_006297026.1:528543-531043 GCF_000327345.1 Myotis davidii | reverse complement strand
AGTCAACAGGTGGATAGCCCCCAAGGGGTCCTGGACTGTGAATGGGTGCAGGCAGGGCTGAGGGACACCCTCCCCCCCCCCGCAAGTGCACAAATTTTTGTGCACCGGGCCTCCTGTATAAGTATAAAATAAACTAATATTTATTTGCTTCCTGCTAGGTCTTATGATGTAAGTCTTATGAAACATAAATATTCTTATTCCCCATTTCTTGATATGAAAATTGAGCCTCAAACAGGTTATATGACTTCCCCAAAGTTTTACCGGTTGTATGTTTCAGACCAAGATTCAAAATCGAATGTGTATCATCCAGAAGTGAAGATTCCTTCCATCACACCCCAATAGCTTTCCCTTTGTAGCACCATAATATTTTGCTTCCCTCTTCTTAAAGGACACTCTATCCACTGAGCCAAACCAGTTTCGGTGAACAAACTTCTCTTGATATCAGCCTTTCTAGTCCCCCTGGGACAGTGGCTGAAGGGGCCTCCAGCTGCCACATAGCTCAGTATAGGTAGTCTCTGGATTTGTTGTTTCTCATTTTAGGAATATACTCTGGAAAGCTATAAGCACACATAAATGAACTGATTATATCCTCTCTTATCCCATCAAATAACTTGGGTGGTTGAGTGTAATTTGATTTCTTTTCAGAGAAACCATGTTGTCTTCTTCAAGCAAGTTGTATTTAATTACAGGCTCATATAAATACATATAAAACCCTAAGTGACTGGTATACTGTTTGACCAGTTGCTATGACATGCACTGACCACCAGGGGGAAGATGCTCAATGCAGAAGCTGCCTCTTGGTGGTCAGTATGCTCTCACAGCGGGAGCGCCGCTCAGCTGACTGACGGGCGCCAGACACCGGTCTCATAGCTGGCAAGCACAGCTGTGGCGGTGTGAGCCTCTCCTGCCTCTACAGCAGTGCTGCCAAGCAGCAGTGGCAGCAGGTGCAGTGGGACCGGATGAGTGGGAGCCACCCAGCCCAGCCACCTGCCGCTTCATGCACTACTACATTCCAGATTGCGATAGAGTGCAGGCCAAGCTGAGGGACCCCACGAGTGCATGAATCTGTGCACCAGGCCTCTAGTAGCTTTTATAAAATTTTCTAGCCAGCTTGATATTCAGCAACCTGTATAACCCCAATTTTCATTATAGACCTATGAATCCTTACTTTCTTAGACATCTGCAACTGGGACCCCTATCCTGGGCCCTGCACTTTAGATAACCCCACTCTGTGTCCCCTAAGACTCCACATTTTCTAATGGAATAAAAATTCTGTGGGGCCACACTTTGAGTAACAAGAGTATAGTGAACATTGGTGGGGTCTTGTAGAGAATGATCCCTGGACATACCTGAATTTTAAGACTAAGTCCAGCTATTTAATAGCTATGAATAGTTGGGAAAGTTAACATAATCTTTTCCTTTTTTTTTATTTAATCACCATACTAATGTCTGTGTCTATGAGGTTATTTTCTTTGCTTAATACCCTCACCTTTTTCACTCAGCCCCCCTACTGAGGTTCTTTCTGAACTTCAGTTTCCTCATCTGGAGAATGGAGAGAATAATACAGGCCTCAAAGTTTTGTGAAAATTAAATGAGGTAATGAATGTATAATACTCAGAATGCTACCTAGCACATAGACACTTAAGGAAATGAACTCCTTTTTGCATAGTAATCTCCTAGAATCACAGACTTCATATTTTAACAAACATCATCACAGTTTCTTCTCTGAGTTTCGTAAAATCCTCAGATGGATATTACCTGGTCCCGCTCCCCTTGTTTGATCTATACTGACATAATATGTGAATTAGGATCAGAATATCTGTGCATTTATATTCTAATCCAGTACAACTTGGTGATCTGATTGAATATCCAATATAAAAGGGCAAAAGAGAAGGAAAACAGCAAAGGGAAAACTAAAAGACACACAATGGAATACTACACTGCTGTAAAAAAGAAGGAACTTTTACCATTTGCAACAGCATGGATGGCCCTGGAGATCATTATGCTAAGAGAAATAAGCTAGTCAGAGAAAGATAAATATCACATGATCTCACTCATTTGTGGAATATAATGAACAACATAAACTGATGAACAAACATAGATCCAGACACCGAGAAATACTGAACAGACTGTCAAAGCTCAGAGGGAAAGCAGGGGAGGGCGGGGGTGAGGTGGGTGTGTGTGTAAGAGATCAACCAAAGGATCTGTATGCATGCATACCAGCATAACCAATGGACACGGACCCTGGGGTGGTGGGGACTTGTCCTGGGGGTGGGAGTGGCCATGGAGGGGTCAATGGGGGAAAAAGGAGACATATGTAACGCTTTAAACAATATGTATTTTGTTTATATATATACTAACTTTAAATACACTGGCTATATCTGGTAAGACTAGATATTTCTTTGTTTTTCTACCATTATGGGAGATCTCAATCTATGGTGTCATTGTCTTGAATATAGGATTGTATAAATGTAATCCAGCATCCTGCACTTAATGTAAG
>NW_006297026.1:527114-528482 GCF_000327345.1 Myotis davidii | reverse complement strand
TCTAGATAAGAGGCCTTATCCTTAGCTACAGCATCTATATGCCTAAAGCTCTAATTCTGCATCCAACAACTAAGATGCACAAAAGGAGTTGGAAACAGTTATTTCGTAGACTTACCCTAAATGAAAACGTTCTTTTGAAAAATTCAGTTCTAATCACCAATTGTTGTTCAGTTAATTGTATTTGTATGGGGAAGGTAGCCAGAATTTTCCATTACTGTTAACAGTTAAATTCTGAAAAGAGTAAATTTGTTCAAGACAAAGGAGAAAATGCTTAGTTGCTTCATTGTAGCAAAGAAACCATTAGGAAATTGTACTGGAAAGTAAAGGATCCACAATGAAAAGATTGTTAAATACTGACCTACTCAGTGCAAGCCCTGGGCCCAACTATTTCTTCACTTGGCCTTTCTGACCTACTTCTTTTCCTCAAAAAGACATTTTCTCCAAATGACAGTACTCAAAGTTTAGCTAAAGCAAGCCTGTGATGCAGGCAATTGCATCCTGTTTCCATTTAAACTACAGTTCTTTTTTTCTATTTACACTTATTCCATAACTCATTTTTCTTTTTTTTCATAACTCATTTTTCTTTATTCTTTCATCACTCTGTGATTAGAACAATTTGTATGTGTCCCTTATGCATGGACCAAATACTGAAATAATCATTTCTGTGTAGTATTTTACACATATTGTTCACAGTCTAATGAACTTTATAAAGTATTTTTATCATTCTCTAACAAGGAGGGGATACTCTGAGGCATCTGGTCATTTGGGATAGTTCACTTATTTATTTAACAAATATTTATTGGACACCTATTCTGTGCTAGGCACTCTTCTCAGCACTGGAAAAACAGATAAAGCCTTGTCTTCTAGGAGCTTATATTTTAAAGAGGAGAGGCAGGTAATAAATAACTAAAGAAGTAAAATATGTAGGAGGGTAAAAGTGCTATAGAAAAGATGAATAGAGATGGAGGAATGGAGTTTTTGACAGGAGATATGTGAAATTTTAATAGGGTTATTGAGGAATGCCTACTGATAAGATGGCATTTGATTAAAGACCTAAATGTTGCCAAGGAAGAAATAAACTATGTGGATACCTAGGAAAGAGCTTTCCAGCCAGGGATAACAATAAACAGAAAGAACATGAGACAGCATTATGCTTTGAAGTGTTTGAGAAACAATTTAAAAAGTCCTTTCTCTAGAATGGAAATAGGGAGAGGAGGAGTGGGGAATAAGGTCACATAGATAATGGGCAAGATTATTGTTTAGGCCAGTGGTCGGCAAACTACAGCACTCGAGCCACATGTGGCTCTTTGGCCCCTTGAGTGTGGCTCTTCCACAAAATACCGACTTCTGCCCACGGGCACGTGGTAT
>NW_006297026.1:519596-527088 GCF_000327345.1 Myotis davidii | reverse complement strand
ATTATAAGGGCTTCTTCTTTTAGAGGATTAAAGCCTAAAGCTTACTGTAGTCTAACATTTTAATAGAATCACTGTTTGCTGTATTGAGAATTGATCAGTAACAGGAAGACTACTTAAGAACTTACTGCAGTCTGGCCAGCGTGGCTCAGTGGTTGAGTGTTGACCTATGAACCAGAAGTCATGGTTAGATTCCTGGTCAGGGCACATGCCCTGGTTGCCAGCTTGATCCCCAGAGTGGGGTGTGCAAGAGGCAGCCGATCAATGATTCTCTCCTATCAGTGATGATTCTATCTCTCTCTCCCTCTCCCTTCTTCTTTAAAATCAATTTTACATATATAAAAACTTACTGCAGTAATCTAGGTGGGAGATGATACTAGTTTGGGCCAAGGTGGTAGCAGTGTGTGTGGTGAGAAGTGATGGTATTCCATACATACAGGGTAGGGCAAAAGTAGATTTACAGTTGTCTGTATGGAAAATAATACAATAATAGATAATAATGCAAGAATAAATTCTGTGTTTTGTGTACTCACAAATATAAACCTACTTTTGCCTCACCCTGTATTTTATAGGTAGGAACTTCAGTATTTGCCAATGGATTGATTGGAGGGTGTGAGAGGAAGAGAAGTTAAGGATGCCGCCAAATATTTAGTTGCTGCTTACTAAGACAAGAAGACTGGTGGAGCTAGTTTTGAACAACTTTGAGGAAAAGACAAGGAGGATGTTTTGTTTATGTTAAGTTTGAGGTGTCTATCAGACTCTCAAGAAGAGATGTCTAATAGGTAGTACAGTATATAGGACAGGAGTATGGAGGAGAGTTCTGGCCTGGAGCAATATATTATAGTCACTTAGGCCATGAAAGCAGCAGAGATTACTACAGGGGTAATGGTAGATAAAAAAGGAGACTGAAGGCCTGAGCCCTGTGCACTACAAGCAAGAATCAGGAACCAGCAGGGAGTTTTTAAAAAGTGCTGCTAGTTGCAGCTGTTTGAATGATGCCACTTATGAATGGTCTAAAGTTTTTATGACTAGAGTAGAGGCCCGATGACAGATTCGTGCACATTGAAAGGAAATTAATTAGAAAGTGGCTGGAGGGACAGGACTGGGCAAGATGGGCCAGACATATTCTGAAGCCAGCCTCCTATGGTCCCTCCCCAGCTGGCCACACCTGGGGCATCTTTAGAGTGAGCAGCGTCCCTCCAGCAGGTGGAGTCCCTCAGCCTGGCCAGCAAGGATCGAGCTGAAACCAGCTCTCCGACATCCCCTAAGCGGTCCCAAAGTGCGAGAGGGTACTCTGCAAAGTTGTTGTGGCTCAGCAGCTCCTGCATTGAGCGTCTGCCCACTGGTGGTCAGTGCGCGTCATACCTACCAGCTGGTCAGCCAGTCAGCCAGTCACTTAGGCTTTCATACTAGTAGCCCAGTGCACAAAAATTTGTGCACTCAGGGATGACGGTGAGGAGTGGGGCCAGACCCCTCAGCCTGACCTGCAACCTCTGCCATGTTCCGGGACTCCGGCCACTCCTGGCCGAGGCACAGGCCTACAGGCTTGGGCAGCCTGGCTCCCGAGGCCCCAATTTATCAAGAGAACAAACTCAGCATTAGTGACAGCCCTCACAGAACCCAGTACACTGCATCTGTGCATACAACTGCCTCGTTCATGTGCCTGCTTCGCCCTACTGAATTTGGACTTCAGAGGGTTTGCTGAGTGAGTAATAATGAGTGAGTGAATGAGTGAATGAATGAGCAAGTAAGTGAATGAGCAAGCAGCTAAGGGGCGGGAACTTCTGCCATGTTGCCACGGCAACATGGCAGAAGTTCCGCCCTGCTCCCGCTCCCTTAAACCCACTCTGGGTAAGTTCCCGCCCTGCTCCCAGTGGCCTGGTGCCCCTCTCCTGGCTGCATACTGAATTACTAACATCTTGAGGACTTAGCTGTGTCTTATCCTGCTTCAGCTTCAGTGCCTGACCTGGTGCCATGAACCTGAGAGGGTTTGCTGAGTGAGTGAATAATGGGTGAGTGAATGAGTGAATGAATGAGTGAGTAAGTGAATGAGAAAGCAGCTATCAGCAGGGATAATTCGAACTCTGCTCTGAGCTGCCAGATGCCAACCCCAGGAAGTTCCCGCCCTGCTTCCAGTGGCCCCACTCCCCTCAGGGCTGCATAGTTCTTGCTGGGCAAAGGCTGCCGGGGTGTGGGTTTTGGCAAATCAGTTCATTAGCACCTGTAGGCCATTTGTGGGCCATGGACTGGTCAGCCAGGGATCCCCCTGGAGGGCCGTTTTTGGGCGTGGCCAGTGAAAGATCGGTGCATTAGCACCTGTCTGGTCGGGGATCCCCCCAGGGCCATTTGTGGGCGTGGCCAGTGGCAGATCAGTGCATTACCACCTGTCTGGGGATCCCTGCTGGAGGGTCGTTTGTGGACATGGCCGGTGGCCAATGGCCAGGTTTCCGCTGCCAGCCCTGGGTCTGTTCTTATACAGGCCGCCTGCCACCCAGGTCTCATCTATTATTAGATAGGACTAGAGGCCCGATGCACAAAATTTGTGCAAGGGCCTCGGACCTTGCAGCCCCACCTGCCTTGGCAGCCTTGGCAGCCCCAGCTTTGTCTGAAAGGTTGTCTGGACTGTTGTTCTGTTGTTCGATCTAATTAGCATATTAGCTCTTTATTATATAGGATAGACTAGATGCCCAGTGCATAGATTCATACACTGGTGGGGTCCCTCCACCCTCTCTCATTCTGGGACCCCTCAAGGGATGTAGCAGTGTGCAAAGCAGCAAGCGGCCACCGGGGAGGAGCCTTAGCCCAGGCCAGGCACATGACCACTCCCGCTCATCCTGGCCCCGCTGTACCTCAGTAAACTCCCTGGGCTCCTGCATTGAGCATCTGCCCCCTGGTGGTCAGTACGTGTCATAGCTACAAGTGAATCAGTCATTCGGTCAGTTAGGCTTTACACACACATACACACACACACACTAGAGGCCCAGTGCATGAAATCATGCACATGTATGGTCCCTAGGCCTAGCCTGTGATCAGGGCTATGTCCGCTGCCCCATGATGCTCTGCAATGCTGCCACCACTCCACAATGCTCCACAATGCTCTGTAAAGCTTCTTGCTGCCAACATGGGACACTCCATGATGCTGCCACCACCCCACGAGTCCAGTCCCCAGTCCCACTCGGCTGCCATCCAGCAATGAGAGCCTGTGGGCTGCGGGGAAGGACCGAGAGGTGGTCAACGCATGTCATAGTGGCTGGTTGACCAGTTGTTCTGGTCATGACGCCTGGCTTTTTATATAGATAGATATATAGATAGATTCTCTTGGTAAATCTAACTGATGCTCTACCAAAAACCCTAATGGAAGGGGAATGAAAGAAAGTAAGCGAAGTACTTAAAACACTAGAATTATTGAATATTTGAACTGAAAGGGGACCTTAGAGATAATCTAATTCAACTCCTTCAATGTGTACCTGGGGAAACTGAGGTTAAAGTGACAGAGCTGTTAGGTGCACAACTGGAACTCAAGCTAAAGTCTCTGGGCATTCTGGCACATGCTGTTCAGTATACAGCTAATTCCTTCAGAGCACCATGAGTGAGAATGTTCAAATAGATGCACACTTTGAGGGGCAACAAAGATTTCTTCTCAGTGTCAAACAGTGAGATAAATAAAAGAATGATTATAACATCAGAAAGGAAGATTACCAGTTGGTGTTTCCATTTCCTTTATATTAATCTGTTTCTAATCAATTAATTAAAAATATATCTATTTGGCTTTCCAAATATCACACATTAGTATGTAAGGGCAGGTTTAGTGAGCATTTAGAAAAGGTCAGAACCTACAATTCAATGCTATACTGAGCTACTATTTCCCTCAGACACTGTATTACTAATTCATCCAGCTCTTAGGATGTTAAATGGCTTCTGGGTCACAAGACTGGATGTCAATGTATGCTAAGAAATTGCTTAAGAATGATGGTGTGTCAATTTACACGTGTCTGTTTGTATTTTTATTTTTTAATTTAGTGTAAAAAATAAGATAGGGATTTAGCTGTCATTTCTATGCTCACACCAAATGGCTAGCCTATTGTCCTAGGAAATTTATTAATAAACTATCTTTTTCCTTCACATTTAAAATTATATAATAATCCATTTGTTCAATGTACATTTGGAGAATCTTTTTTATGTTCCATTAATTTGTTAGTCTGTCTTGCTACACATAGTATTTATAACTATATCCTTGTAATGCATTTTAATATCTAATGGTGTTAGGCCCTCTAATTTCTCTTGTTCAAAATGGTTCTGGCAGTTTCTCATGCTTATTTTCCAGATGAATTTTAGAGTTATATAATCAAGTTCCAAAGTAAAATATTATATTAATATATTTGTTGGGATTACATTGAATATTTAGATTATTATCATTGATTTTTAAAAACCCAATTTATACATTTTTACATAAGAATAAAATACAGGCATACCACGAAGATATTGTGGGTTTGGTTCCAGACCATCACAGTAAAGTATCACAATAAAGTGAGTTGTAATCTTTTTGTGGGTGGAGGGTCTTGCCTTCAATTTGTAATAAACTTAACATCTGTGTAGCACAATAAAGCAAAGTGCAATAAAACGAGGCATGCCTGTATGTGTTTTCATTTACTAGTCTTCTTTTATGGTTATCAGCAGAGTTTTCTAATTTTGCTTTTTTCATATAGGTCTTGTACATATCTTGCTAAATTTATTTTTAGGAAATTAATCTTTATTATTACTTATATAAATGAGATATTTTCTGATATTGAATGTATTTTATTATAAGTGTTATCAAATTCTTATTAATTCTAATCAATTACATTGCAAATTGTCTTCTAATAATTTAAGTAACTTTTCTGAGTTTTTAAATTATATATAATGATTTTACATGTTGATGATAATTTTCTATTTTTCCTCTTTTATATATCTTATTTTCATTACTTCTGTAAACAGAATGTCTAATACTTCCAGAACAATTTGCAATAATAATAAACACAGTATGTTCCTTGCCTTATATTTTATGTTAATGGAAATGCTTCTTTTGTTTCAAAATTAACAACCTTTTGTTTGACATAGGGTTAAGGAAGTATCCATCTATTCCATATTTTATTAAGCATCAAAAATCAGATATCAATAAATTTTATCTATTTCAGTATTTATTGGTATAACCACATGCTGAGTTTTTTTATTTATTAAGATATTGAATAATATATCATTTAATACTTGAATAGTTTTTTTCTTAGGGAAAAGAAATTTCACTTGGTTATAATGCATTAATATTTTAATTTTTGTGAAGATGGATTTAATTTTCTGAGAATTTAGGGTGCTTATATCAATATTCAGAGATGGGATGTATCTGCATTTTTTTTTTATTTTGTCCTAATTATCTGGCTTTGGGATTGATATTGTCTTTTTTTAGTCACCCCTGCCTCACAACACACACAAATGTAATTACACTTTTTTAAAAGTAGGTAATTAAAGAATGTTCTAATTCTTTTCCAAAATAACCACCTTTCATCTGTTTGGTTTTTTTTTTTTACTCTATAACAGCGCTTCTCAACCTGTGGGTCACGACCCCTTTGGGGGTCAAACGACCCTTTCACAGGGGTCGCCTAAGACCATCAGAAAACACATATATAATTACATATTGTTTTTGTGATTAATCACTATGCTTTAATTATGTTCAATTTATAACAATGAAAATACATCCTGCATATCAGATATTTACATGACGATTCATAACAGTAGCAAAATTACAGTTATGAAGTAGCAACGAAAATAATTTTATGGTTGGGGGTCACCGCAACATGAGGGACTGTATTAAAGGTCACGGCGTTAGGAAGGTTGAGAACCACTGCTCTATAAATATTTGTTTAATGAGCAAATAGGAAAAAAGTGTATGTTTGCCTACTTCAGAAACTCTGGGACAGGTTGCTATGAGTCTTAAGGTACAGAAAGTTGATGTTCTTTTTATATTTTCTCTTTACCTTTTGACCCTCTTCACCCATTCCTCCTCTCCCCAATTCCCACCAGTTTATGCTTGTTCTCTTGATAGTTGTTGAGGGTGGTAGTTCAGGCTATCTGCCTCCATGAAAATGAATTTCCCTTGGCAAGTCCAAGCTGACATCTCACAAAACAAGCAGTAACCAGGATAGTGCTCTCACTGTTATCCCCTCCTTTAGAATAGCACTCGATTCTAAAATAGGAAGAGAACTTTGATGTTCAGAAATAGACTTAGGGCTTAGGTAAGGTCCCAGTGTTTAGAGATCCCGAGCTGAACTGAGCTCAGAAAGGCAATTATATGAGGCCAGGGATTTTCATATGGTTTTTGCTTTCTTCCCATATAATGTTGATATAGCCATGAGTAGTCCCAAAAACAATTCTGAAACAGATTGTTTTGAAGTCACTGAATTTTCTTTTTTGGTGGTATTAGATTGAGCTGATCATTGCCTCTCCATCCCTATCTCCCAAAGAAAGGGATTCATTAGCTTGAATTCCTCAGGAAATTATTTCTGTGACTTCCTTGTCAGAGCTAGGTCAGAGCTGACTGAGCCTCTGCTGGCTAGTGGTCATCTAGTCAACCGTAACAGACACTGGAATAGGCCAGATGAGGGCAGCAAAGGGCTAATCATGCAGCATGATTTGTGTCTAGTGTCAATTAGCCCAGAAAACAGATGCAAAGCGGTGCATGCTTGACCCGATGTCTTTATTAGGAAAGCCAAGGTTGCAAGGATTAGATGAGAATGGTAGGGAATGGAGGATGTTCCAGAGATAAATGAGGGCAATTCAGGAGTAGGAGAAGGGAAGGAAACTACACATAAATACCTGGAAGCCAAACTAAGATTAAGAAAGGAGTGAAGGAACTTTCTGGCACCTATTTTGAGCCAGATACTTTATCTGTAATAACTCATTTAGGTAAAAATAAATAACATTTTTCAAGTAGTTACTATATGTTGGGTATTGTTCTAGGTTGCTAAATGTTTATATACATGTATATAAATATATATGCACATATACACAAACACATATATTACATAAGTACATATTTTATATGTAACATATAAGATAGAAAATCAATACATGAGTAAGGGTAGGCAGATAAGAGTCTTAAGGCCTGAGCCCTGGGCACTCTATTGTTTAGAAGTGAGAGAGAAAACCAGCAAGAAGCCCTATAAAGGAACAGCTAATTGCTAAAGTAAAATAAATAATGAAATTATATAATACTAGAGGCCCGGTGCACAAAAATTTGTGCACTCTGGGGGGTCCCTCAGCCCGGCCTATGCCCTCTTGCAGTCTGGGACCCCTCAGAGGATGTCCACCTGCTGGCTTAGGCCCGCTCCCTGGGGGATCAGGCCCAAGCTGGCAGTCAGACATCCCTCTGGCAGCCTGGCAGCCCTCGGGGGATGTCCACTTACCAGCAGGGAGCAGACCTAAGCTGCAGTCGGACATCCTTAGTGCTTCTCAGGAGGCGGGA
>NW_006297026.1:514058-518849 GCF_000327345.1 Myotis davidii | reverse complement strand
GTAGTTACCCAAAGAAGTTAATAACTTATGTCTACTCAAAATCCCTCGCCTGGATGTTGCTTTACTCATAATTGCCAAAACTTAGAAGCAATCAAGATTTCCTTTATTAGGTGAATGGATAAATGGTGGTATATCCAGACAATGAAATATTACTCAGTGGTAAAAGGAAATGAGCTATCAAGTCATAAAGAGACATGGAGGAAAATTAAATGCAAATTATAAAGGGAAAGAAGCTCATAAAAAAGGCTACATAGTGTATGAATTCCAACTACGGTGGGGCCTTGACTTACGGGTTTAATTCGTTCTGAGACTGAGCTCGTTAAGGAGCTTGTTAACTCAAATTACTCTGTCAACTCAATGCAAAAAATCAGCCGAGAGACAGCTGGTATCTCAAAAAACTCGTTAGTCGGGACACTCGTAAGTCAAGGCCCCACTGTATATAATATATAATGGTCCATTGTATGCAATATATAATTTAATATTATATATAATACATTTATAATCCTGAAAAGGCACTCAAAATATGTATTAATATCCATTTTTTATAGCTTAGGAAACAAATTCAAAGAAGTTAAGTAATTTTCCCAAGGTTCACAGTATAAAATTTGGCTGAATACACAAACTCACAACTTTATGATTTAAAACCAGCACTCTTTCTATATTATCATATTTCCTCTTACAAAGGATATAATTAAAAGATGCAAAAAAAACCCAGTGAAGTGGATATTAATTCACATTTATCAATGAAGAAATAAAGACCTCATCTGTAATATAGAAGTAATAATAGCCAAATCATTGGACTTTTATGTGGATGAAGTTATTTCATTCAATGGCCATTTATCATGTTGTCTGTGACAAGAATTGTACAGACTAGAGATTATGTACACAACTAAAAAGACTGTGTATGTAAACCACTGAAGAACTGGACTGCTCAGAATGTGTTTCTTCTTTGCCTTTGGAGAATTAATCATCCCTAAGTCACTAAGCTGGTTAATAACAGAATATGGATCAAACTTTTGTCTTGGTAACACCAAAGACCATAAGCCAAGGCCATCAGTTTGATAGCAAATAAAGGAAGGTTCAGAGAGCAAAGAATTGGTGAGGCATGATTACCTGCCCTAGTAAGTTGTGGTCACAGAGATACCTGCTCCATGGTTGAGCAAAAACTTGGAGATCAAATCTCACCTGTCCCCTATTAAAAGACAGAAACAAGTAGGAGCCCTCTCATCTTGAGAGCATGAAGCTTCTCTTCTGGAAAATAATGGAAGGAGAGAGAGAGAGAGTTGTATTTATATTTGTATTTATTTATTACAGTAAAGTCCACATAACATAAAGTTCACCACATTGGCTGCATCATTTTACATCCCCATCAGCAATGTATGAGGTTTCCAATTTCTCCACATCCTCATCAACACTTGCTATTTCCCATGTCTTTTTTATCCCAGCCATCCTATTGGGTGCAAAGTGGTACCACATTGTGGTTTTGATATACATTTCCTTAATGACTAATGGTGTTGAGAATTTCTATATGTGCAAATTTGGCATTTATATATCTTCTTCAAAGACATGTCTGTTCAAATCCTCTGCCTATTTTTTACCTGGTTATTTCTCTTTTTATTGTTGAGTTGTAAGAGTTCTTTATATATTCTGGATCAAGTTATTTATCAGATATACAATTTGCAAATATTTTCTCCTATTCTGTGGGATATAATTTCATTTCATTGATACTGTCATTTGAAGCATGAATTCCAATTTATCTAATTTTTATAGGCTTGTGCTTCAGGCATCGTATCTAAGAAACCATTGCTTAATCCAAGGTCACAAATATTTACACCTATGTTTTCTTCTAGGGGTTTTATCATTTTAGTTCTTAATTTCAGGTCATTGATCTATTTTGATTTAATATTTGTATATGGTGTGAGTTATGACTCCAAATTCATTGTTTTGAATGTGGAAATTCAGTTGTTCCAGTACCATTTGTTGAGACTACTATTGTTTTCTTGAATGGTTTTGGCTCTCTTTTCAAAAATCAATTGACCATAGTTATTATGGATTTATTTCTGTACTCTCCATTCCATTCCATTTATCTATATGTCTAGCCTTATGTCAGTATCATGTAGTGTTTATTACTGTAACTTTTCATTAAGTTTTGGAATCAGAAGTGTCAGTCTTGTAACTTTGATCTTCTTTTTAAAGAATATTTTGACTATTTTGGATCCCTTGTGTTTCCATAGAAATTTGGAAATCAGTTTGTCAATTTCTGAGGGGGAAAAAAGAGCCTGCTGGGAATTTGGAGTTATAACATTGAATCTGTAGATCAATTTATAAAGTATTGGCATCTTAAATATAATAAGTGTTCCATTCTATAAATATGAAATGTGATTCCATTTATAAGATCTTTAATTTACTTCAAAATATTTTATAGTTCTCAATATACAGGTATCATATGTTCTTGTTAAATTTATTCCTATTCTCAATGGAATTTTCTTTCATTTTTGATTACTTTTTGTTAGTTCATAGAAATACAATTGAGATTTTATTTTACAAACTTTCTAATTTGTTTGCTGTAAAAGTTTTTTACCCTTTTTATTTGGAAGGGTCATAGACAGAGAGCAGGCTGACAGCTGTCTGGGATTGCTGGGTCAGGGGGTGGAGGGATTGAGCAAAAAAGAAAAAAAGAGAAAGTACTCATGTACACAGACAACAGTGTCCATGTTGGGAGGAGGGTGGGAGAAATGGGAGGAGGGTATCTTATATAATAAAAGCCTAATATGCTAAGTGTCCAGTCAACTGGACCAATCAAAGCATAATATGCTAATGAAATGCTAAGACTGCTCAACCGCTTGCTATGATGTGCACTGATCACTAGGGGGCAGATGCTCTGATTGGTAAGTTAGCTTGCTGCTGAGATCCAGCCGATTAGGACTGAGTGAGACAGGCCAGACATGCCCTGGAACCCTCCTGCAGTCCCTCCCAGGCTGGTCAACCTCCTGCATCTCTCCCCAGCCCAGATCATGCATCGGTGGGGTTCCTCAGCCTGGCCTGGCCCCTCTCACAATCTGGGACCTCTTGGGGGATGTCGGAGAGCCAGTTTTGGCCCGATCCCGCAGGCCAGGCCAAGGGACCCCACTGGTGCACAAATTCCTGCACCGGGCTTCTAGTACGGGGATAAATGGTGATGGACAGAGACTTGACTTGGGGTGGTGAACACACAATACAATGTACAGATGACATATTATAGAATTGTACACCTGAAACCTGTATAATTTGTTAACCAGTGTCACCTCAATAAATTTAATAAAAGGAAAAAACTTAAAATAAATAATAACCAGAACTTTCACCAGAAAGTTTCTTGTTTTGTACACTTGACGTTCTGGGGTTGTATTGGACTATGGTTTTACAAAATGAAATAAAAGGATCTGTACTGTTGACTATAAAGTGGTTATCTTTAGAAAAACAAAGACCAAGAAAAAAATCACTAAGTGAGTTGAAAGTTCAGAGTTATGGAATTTATTTATGGGCTCCAGCAAAGGGTCAGATATTAAATGGTTATCTTTTATATCTTTCTTTATTGCTCAAAATTGTTAAAAAAGCTAATTCAGTCTTGTTTGTAAATTTTGAATTTCTTGGAGTTCAAGATTCTACTAAAAATAAAATATGAATGTCTTCCATTTAAAAAAGATTTTAAATCTTCCTGGACATGGTTGCTCAGTGGTTGAGCATCTACCTAGGATCCAGGAGGTCACTGTTTGATTCCTGGTTAGATCACATGCCCAGCTTGCCGGCTCAATCCTCAGTAGGGGTGTGCAGGAGGCATTAAGTTTAGTAGTATTTTGCTGAAGATTTTTCATTTATACTTTTGAGATATTTGTCTGTAGTTTTTTCCTCTTGTGATATGTTTAATAGGTTTAAATATCAGGATAATACTGGTCTCATAGAATGAGCTGGGAAGTGTTTGCTCCATTTGTGCTTGTTCTAAGAGTTTGTGAAAGATTGGTGTTGGGTATTCTTTAAACACTTTTAAAGACACCAGTGAAGCAATCTGATCCTGTGCTTTTCCTTGTGGGAAGTTTTATTATTATTAGAAAATTAATCTCATTATTGTTTGTTTATTCAGATTTTCTCTTTATCTTGAGTTATTTTGGGTAGATTGTGTACTTCTATGAATTTATCCATTTCATCTAGTTATCTAATTTGGTGGCATACAATTTTGTAGTATTCCCTTATAGTCCCATTTATTTCTGTAATGTCAGTAGTAAAGCCCTTTCATGGTTGATTTTATTTATTTATTTATTTTTAGTGAAGAAGTACTGAGTTTATTGTGTTGCCTCATAAATTAAATAATGGAGTTACAAATACATGATTTGGAGTCAGAGAGATCTGGAATTGAAGCTTTGTTTTGCTCATTAGTAGCTGTGTAATCTTGAGCAAGAAACTTAACTTCTCTGTGTGCCAGTTTCCTTACCTATAAAAGGGGAATAACAATACTCCTTTTGTAAATTTATCAAAAGGACTAAATAAAACAATAACTGAAAAACCCATATTTTTAGTTTTTTTCATAGAGGATATTGAGTAACTATTAATAATAATTCTCACGATTATCACTGGAGATACTAATTAATTCTTTTTTTTGTATCTTTTTTTTTTAATTGCTTAAAGTATTACAAAGAGTATTACATATGTCTCCTTTTTTTCCCCAGCCCTTGACAATCCCCTGGCCTCCCCTACCCCCCAGTGTCTTGTGTCCATTGGTTATGCTTATATGCATGCATACAAGTCCTTTGGTTGATC
>NW_006297026.1:508703-509644 GCF_000327345.1 Myotis davidii | reverse complement strand
GAGTGTCAGAGTTCCCCAAGAGTCAATATCAGAGTCTCTGTTGCTTCGCGCGACCTTGCCTTGAGAATCAGGGTCCCTGTGTGCCCTTGCACCAGGAATTGGAGTCACTGGCTCTTAGTATGAATGCACAGGGACAGGGTCCAACCTAGCGTGCGCCAGGAGTCAGAGTTCCCCAAGAGTCAATATCAGAGTCTCTGTTGCTTCGCGCGACCTTGCCTTGAGAATCAGGGTCCCTGTGTGCCCTTGCACCAGGAATTGGAGTCACTGGCTCTTAGTATGAATGCACAGGGAGTCAGGATCTCAGGCGCAGGTGATAAGAAACACAGTCAAGTCACTGATGCTTGGTGCTGCCTCCTGCCCAGACAATCGGGGTCCCTGGGCCTGTGCTACGCTGGACAAATTCCCGGTGTTCACGCGATTGCTCCCAGCTCAGGGCTCCAAAGCTGGCAGTGTGCATAGGATCAGTTCCTGGGGTTCGCATGTTTGCTCCCAGCCCAGGACTCCTGGAGCAGGCAGTGCGAGCAGGACCAGTTCCTGGTGTTCACGCGTTTGCTCACAGCCCAGGGCTCTGATGATGGCAGTGCGAGTAGGATCACTTCCTGGAGTTCACCCATTTGCTCCCACCCCAGGGCTCCTGGATCAGGCAGTGTGAGCAGGACCAGTTCCTGGTGTTCGCACCTTTGCTCCCAGCCCAGGACTCCTGAACCCGGCCCTAGGAGGGATCAGCTCCAAGGTGCTCGCGCACTTCCAGGCCAAAGTTCCTGCAGGGCTGAGGCCCCAGCAAGGGGTGGGTCTATCTAAGCCTGCGGGAAGTGGGGATGGGCTCTGTTACTCACGGATCTGCCGCGGGGATTTCTGAACTTTTGGTGTCCACAGGTCTGTTGCTGTGGTCACAGGTCTCTGTCCCCAGTGGCTGCAGGGTCCTGGTATGCATCTGAGCT
>NW_006297026.1:507567-508562 GCF_000327345.1 Myotis davidii | reverse complement strand
CGCGGGGATGTCTGAACTTTTGGTGTCCGCAAGTCTGTAGTTGTGGTCACAGGTCTCTGTCCCCAGTGGCTGCAGGGTCCTGGTATGCATCTGAGATCAGACTGGGTGGTACTGAGGCCAGGATCCTAGTCTCAAGCAGCTCTGTTTCCCAAGATGGTGTGGTCTCCGTGCCTGTGCTGACCGCCCAGGAGTGTCTGTGCAGCGAGCAGGACTCTGCCGCCTAAGACTGCCTGGTTTAGCAGCCCCTTAGAAGACCTGCAGAATCTAACTGTCCCTAGCTCATACACACACACCACACACGTCCACACACTCCTCTATCACTTCCTTGCACTCTCACACTCTCTGCCTCCCTACCTTCCTGCTGGTTGCCATTTTCAGGAATCCCTCATTGTTGATTTTAGTAAATTTAGTATTATCCTTTTTTTCTCGGTCATTTAGTTAAAAGTTTGTCAATTTTGCTATCTTCCAAATAACCAACTTTCTATTTGACATTCTCCATTATGTTTCTATTCTATTTCACTGATTTCTGATTTAATATTTATTACACATTTTCTTCTGCTTGCTTTTGCTTTTGTTGGCTCTTTTTTTAACCTTCATAAGGTGGAAGGTTAGGCAATTGATTTGAGGTATTTCTTCATTTTCTTAAATTTATTTTTATGGTGCACCCAGTGGTCAGTGTGAGACCATACCAGATTACAACTCTTCACATCCATAAGCGACACACTCAAGGGGCAGACTCAGTGAGCACCAAAGCCCCACTGAAGCAAGTTCTGCCCCATAAGGGTGTCTCCAGCACAGCAATTATTCCTATAGACACAGTGGGTCCTCACAGTCAGCCAAAAATGCGAAGACAAAGAAACATGTCAAAAATGAAAGAAATGGAGCAAAGCAAACTAATGGAGGACATAAGTTCAGAACCACAGTTATAAGATTACTCAAGAATCATCTACGAACCTCCGAGGAACTTAGTGAGACCTTCACGGATCTTAATGAGA
>NW_006297026.1:505549-506679 GCF_000327345.1 Myotis davidii | reverse complement strand
GAGGAGCTATGGGGGAAAGAAAGAGGAACAACTGTAATAATCTGAACAATAAAGATTTATTAAAAATTATTTTTATGATTTCAAAGAGGAACAGAGAGGGATAGAAACATCAATGATGAGAGAGACTCATTGATCAGGAGCTACTTGCATGCTCACACTGGGGATCCAGGCATGTGCCCTGATCAGGAATCGAACTGTGACCTCCTGGTTCATAGGTCCACAGGTCCACTGTCAATCACTGAGCCATACCGGAGGGCCATTTCCTCATTTTTAATATAAACATTTATAATCCAAATTTCTCTCTAAATACTGTTTTCCTGCATTCCATAAATTTTCATTCACCTCAGAGAGTTTTCTAGTTTTCCTCGTGATTTTTCCCTTTGCACCATTGGTTATTAAGGTGTGTGTATTAATTTTCACATATTTGTGAGCTTACAAAATTTTCTCATTCCCAATTTTAGATTATGTGTTTGTTGCCTAAGCCAACACTCCCAAATATAATTGCTGGGGGCGGGGGTGGTGGTGGTAAGGATGGAGGTGGGGATGGGGGTAAGTTTGAGGGTGATGGTGAATTCCTTGCTAAGACCAATCAGGTATCTGACTTGCTTTTGACCCAAAAGCAGAAATGACAGGGAAGAACTTTCTCGAAGCAAGCAATTATATACAAAGCTGAAAATGGAGATTGAGGAATTGTTTTAGTTCATTGCTGGGAACAATTGGGGAATTACTCATGTGAATTACTATGTGATTGGTTTGTTCTGTGTTTCCCACAATTCCTACAACAACCGCCCCCCCCCACCCCCCATCTCAAATACAAACATGTTCAATCCTTCCCATCAATACTGTGCCAACTTCTGGGATATGGGCGGGTTTTTCGTGCATAAAGAGTGAGTAGATACTATCCCTATCAATCGTTCTCACCCCAACCAGTGAGGATATATGAAGGGAGCGCAATAAGCTTGTTTAAAAAGGAGCGCCACTGCTTATAGCCCTGCACGTTCATCCTGTGCTGTTGGGGGCGCTATGGTGCCGCTTGTAGCCCTGCGCCTTCATCTACTGGTGTGTGCTTGGGGGCGCTATGGTGCTGCTCTTAGCCCCCAGCCCTGAACCTTCATCTCCTGTGTGTGTGT
>NW_006297026.1:501284-504920 GCF_000327345.1 Myotis davidii | reverse complement strand
GGGGTGTGGCGGGCCGCTAAGTTCTCCTCCGCACCGTAGGGCTGAGGGAACGTGGTGAACGCTTCCACACACAATCACAAAGTGTAAGTTTAATTTTAATAATCTATTTCAGTGGTCTGGAGGGCTTTGGATTTGTGATAATGTGGGTACCTTAGCTGAATCTGGGTTCCGTGTTGTGCTTTACGTTACCTCATGCCGACTTTACAATTTCGTTTCTTGAGATGTGGCTGCCAGAGGGCTGATTTTGTCTTTTATTCTTAAATCTTTGGATGATAATTGTCTTATTTGTTTAATTCTTGATCTTGGCCCATCTGTTTCTCTTCTTTTCGACACGAAAAGGAGAAATTTCACACACTCGGCTATCGGGCGCTTGGATTCGGACACTCGGGTATCGCGCGCTTGGATTCAGACGGTGGCTTTCGGCTGCTTTCAAAGCGTAGTTTTGTGGAACTTATTTTTGTCCTTTTCCTAAATATCATTTATGTGGTTAAATTTTGGAATCAATCCTCTCAATTCTGACATAATTTAAAAAGAAAAAAGATTTCTTGGTATTTTCAGCTTGAAAGTGAGGAAAATGATCTGATACGTGCTGGACTTCATTGATTTCCTTACATTTAAATAGTTTTCAGTCTGTTGAAGCTGTTTTGCATTTTAGTACATTTGTGTATTAATATTGTATTCGACCAAACGTGTTCCTGGCGCTTTTTATGCATTTTCCTTTAAAAGATTGGTCTAATTTACACTTGTGTTTTAGAAACACTGCAGATGTCCTAGGTCTCTCTTCCACCAATATTGGAGGCAATTGAGCATTTAATTTACAAACCAATTGTTTGCTCATTCTCACTGTATTCAGTTACATTTCGTTATTGGGGATTTCGTAAGTTTCTCATGGAAGTTTTGTACAAATTTCAGTTTACAGTGGAGGAAATGAACTGTTGGATTGACTGTCTTTATTTTATAATATAATTGTGTATTTGATATAAATTTACTTGTCTAAATGCTGGTCTTGTTCCCACTTTATAAATGTACTTAATAATAAACATTTTTATGTATTCTGGATTTACAAATGCAGGATTTAATCATCTGTGGTATTTTTGGTGTAGAAATGCATATATTGACAATCTGAGTGACTGAGGTCTTGTTTCAGGGCAGTGAATGACCGAAAGCACCCTCACTGGCCACCACTGAACATCGTTTGTGATTTCATTACCTGTAAAAATTGGATGTTGGATATCAGGTTATTTAATTCAATTCTGTCCCTAGTCTTTTGCATACATTTCCTTTGAAAAGTGTGGGACGTTTCATTGTATAAATTAGGAAAATAATAGTGAGATTGAGTGCGTTGTATATTCTGTCACGGTTGTGTAGTTCTGAATTTTATTTTACAGTATAGTTGTGCATTTAACATAATAGTAATTTAAAATTTTTGGCCTAGGTCCTCTTTCCCAGGTGTTTTTCCACAGAAAAAAAATTATTTGTATAGTTTCTATTTACAAACAAGGACAGCAGTTTTAAGTCAGAACAGATAATGCCGTAATATGATGCTCCTCCCCATCCAGCCTTCCGCATGCTGGCGCTGCCTCTTCTCATGCTCCTCCCCAACCCGGCATGTGCTGGTCCTGCCCCTTCCATACTCCTCTCCCATCCCAGCCTCCACTGGATCTGCAACCTTTCCCGTGAGCCTCCACCATCCCTGTATGTGCAGGTCCCGCCCATTCTCAAGCTCCTCCCTCATTCTAGCACTTGCTGGCCCTGCCCCTTTGGCTAAGCACTCTGATTGTGCCATTGTATGCATGGGTGTTGTTAAGGGCAGGCATTTGAAGTTTGCGGGGGATTGCATTATGTGACATCTAATGTGTATTCAAGGGGAGAATTAAATTTTAAAAAACCTCTTTTGCTTCTTAAAAACCTGAGGACCATAATCACCCAGAGGAACCTGATTCTTGCTTTGAGGTAAATGGTGTTGGTTGAATTTGTCTGGTTCATTCTTGATTTTGACTTGATTTATGTATATTGTTTAGTATCTCAGTGATTTATTGAAACTTTTATTGATTAAACATTGATGTTTTCCAAATATTATCTTTCTGGATTATATTTACAAATCAGAAAGATCTATTGTTGGTTGGGTTGAAAACTGCCTCTGCCTTTGTTACTATGAGATATTGAGGTTTTAGGAATCAGGACATTAACTAGCCTCGCAAATACTAACATTTTAAGCAGAACCCTAAACCTTGAACAATTTCTAACTGTGGGATTTAGGTCCAGGTGTCAGGTTTGATGGCATTTTTATTGCATCCTCTTTGCTCACAGAATCCTAGAGGGGATATTTTCCAGGCCGCAGCTACAAAAGCCAATATTAGCTACTGTCAAATTTCTTTCATTATTACTTCCTTGAAGATCTATGCTATGTCAGAAAGTAGCAATATTATTTAATGATTGGAATTATTCATGAAATTACCCTAAATGATATTAGCTTCTTTTTGATGTCCATGATTTTCTAACTTATTGTGGTACCGATTACTGACACTAATACACCATAAAATGCTGTTGAATAATCCAGTGAACTACTCATCCTCCCATTTCAAAGGTTTATTACCCATAATCCTGCCTGGATCTTTAGCTATGGCATTGAATAGGATAAACTGATTTGTTTAAGGCACCCTCTTACAGTAATTGGGGACATTGACTTTCAGCCTAATATTTCATAATTTCCTTATGAGGTTTGGTTAAAGCAGAATGAACTAGGGTTCATTTTAAACAGGCAGTCAAACCTCTGAAGTAGCAGTCTTATCTGGTCTTGTGATCCCAAGATTAGTGCAGTAGCTGCCTTATATTATCTTTCACTCTGCGTGATTGGGGACCCTGGCTCCACCAACCACTTTTAGAAGTTCCTCTGGATAAGGGGAAGAGGATGTTTATCCCAGCCACCCCCCTAAATGAGTGTAACTTCCCTGCAGTGGTGCTAATTTCTCTACCCGGGGCAAGCCATCCTGCAGGTTTGTATGATCACCAGCTTCTTTAGGACCTGCGATGGAAAAGTCCAATATTGGTTAGTCTGTGAGCCTATAATATGAAGAAAATGGAACAGTAGTGAGAACCAGCCAGAGAAATAAATGCATTTCTATGTAGTGTGAAGTGAGGGGCTTGAACAGAAGGCAGCGCTCATCTCTTATCCCTTGGTGCCATAATTAAAGATGGTATTGAAACCCCTGCCTTGAGTCTCTAAGAGACAGGGACTCCCAGTAGTGGTAGGGTCACACCTGGGCAATGCTGACTAGCTCTATGTTAGAGACCTTGTTTCTACAACCTGTTCCTTTAATTAAGCAGGAGCATCTTTCCCCGTACACATTTGTGCTCCTCTGTACACTGTGAGTGCCACTGTTATAGACACGTTGACATAATTAGACTGTTCTGATTTCAAAGAAACCTTGCTTTGACTTTTTAACACCAAGTTCTGATTTTTCTTTTTATTCTTTTTTTTTTTTTTTGGAAAGCTAGTAGCAGAAAGCAGATGGATGGAGCAGACTAGACTGACGTAGGAAAAAACTACAGGAGCCTAAGGAGCGCAGGGCGCTGCTCAGGCTTTGTCTCAACAGGTATGAGAACGTGGATGTGAAAGTAATTATAAAGCCCAGA
>NW_006297026.1:499144-501232 GCF_000327345.1 Myotis davidii | reverse complement strand
GGGGTAGTCTGCCAGTCTAACTTACCTATAGCATTTTATTGGATAGAGGTCCTGAAAGCATAGACCGGAAATTAAAATAATAATAGGTGAACACTCCTCCAAATCTTTACCCTTTAATACATTCTTAGCCATTTCTCTGTTCTGCAGACATTGCTGGGGCCACATGTCATGTTTAATACACACTAAGCCTTCATTCTGAGTGAAAGACACTCATCATTTTAACTCTAAGGCAGAAGTCTGGCAGTTCAGCTGGCTTCTAACATATTATTTCAACACTCTGTGCCACTGTTGAAAATTGTCAATGAATTCAGATATTGGAATGTGCAGGCAAGTTTTGAGAGTTGCATGCCAAGGGTCCCTGACCCCTGTGTACAAACGAAGTACTGTGGGATGAATAGATTTGAGTGAGTTTATCATGACAAAAAGTGCTAATGTTGATTAGGTTACACTTAATGCTCCTCTATAACAAATGATCTCTCTTGTTCCTTTTCAGATCATAGTCTCTGTCAATACAGTGACCAATTCACAAGACTTGATTGGTAAGCATTCTCCATATTTGGTACCATTTTCCCCAGATTGCTATCTGATGCAAAGGTCCTGTGTCTGAACTTAATTTTACCTTTGCTAACTGTCAATTTTCCAGCAACGTATACAGTAACTGGGTCAGGATTTCTTTCTCTATTTTTTTCGTTCACAGTTTACATTCAATATTATTTTGTATTATTTTGTATGTACATCTGTATGTCTAACCCAGCCTTTGGCAAACTACGGCCCGCGGGCCGGATCCGGCCCGTTTGAAATGAATAAAACTAAAAAAAAAAGACCGTACCCTTTTATGTAATGATGTTTACTTTGAATTTATATTAGTTCACACAAACACTCCACCCATGCTTTTGTTCCAGCCCCCCGGTCCAGTTTAAGAACCCATTGTGGCCCTCGAGTCAAAAAGTTTGCCCACCCCTGGTCTAACCACTCAGGACAGTGGTTAGACAATTATATACTTTACAATGTGTTCCCCCTGCTATTTCCGATACCCTCCTGGCAACATATATAGTTATTGCAATATTATTGACTATATTTCCTATGCTGTACTTCACATCCCCATGACTATTTTGTAATAGCTAATCTGCACTTCTCAATCTCTTCACCTTTTTCACCCAAACCTCCAATCCCCTCCCTCTGTTAACCATCAGTCTGTTCTCTGAATATGTTTCTGTTTTGTTTGTTGATTTATATTGTTCTTTAGATTACACATATAAGTTAAATTATATGGTGTTTGTCTTTCTTGAACTGACTTATTTCACTTAGCATAATACCCTCTTGGTCCATCTATGCTGTGGCAAATGGTAAGATTTCATTCTTTTTTATGGCTAAGTAATATTCCATTGAATATAGCTACCACCACTTTTTATCCACTTGTGTATTGATGCACACTTAGGTTGCTTCCATATCTTAGCTATTGTAAATAATGCAGCAGTGAATATACTGGTGCATATATTCTTTCAAATTAATGTTTTGGTTGCCTCCTGCATGAGCGCTGACCTGGTCCCCAGCCAGAGAGGAGCCTGCAACCTAGGTACATGCCCTTGGTCAGAATTGAACTCAGACCCTGCCACCGGCAGGCCAAGGCATTATCCACTGAGCCAAACCGGCTAGGACAGGATATGACATTTCTTAGCCCTCCAGCAGCAGACCTTCGTTTTTTTGGCCAGGAATGTGGTGAAAAACCCTAGATCACCTTTTTGGATTCTTATTACCCAAGTCACTAAGAATATTACCAGTGTCATACAGGGAGCTTAGCCAATGAGCGGTCAGAAAAGCTGTTTCCACTGTAGTTCACACCAATCGCTGGCTTGGACCCCCGGCCCAGGCTTGATGCCTCTGGCCCAGGCTTCAGGCCTGGGCAGGGGACTCCCATCTCCCCCTGATCACCAGATTGGTCCCTCGCCCAGGCCTGACTCCTCAGCCAGAGGCATCAGGCCTGGACAGGGGACCCCAAGACCCCTCCAATTGCTGGCTCTGCCCCCCGCCCAGGCCTGATGCCTCTGGCCCAGGCATCAGGCCTGGGCAGGGGACCCCCCGACACCT
>NW_006297026.1:472680-498959 GCF_000327345.1 Myotis davidii | reverse complement strand
CCAGGCATCAGGCCTGGGCATGAGACCCCCAGACCCCTCCGATTGCCGGCTCCGCCCCCTGCCCAGGCCTGACACCTCTGGCCCAGGCTTCAGGCCGGGGCAGGGGACCCCTCCTGATCACCAGCTCCGCCCTTGCCCAGGCCTGACTCCTCAGCCAGAGGCATCGATCCCCATCACCCTCCGATCACCAGATGGGCCCCTTGCCCAGGCCTGACGCCTCCAACAGAGGCATCAACCCCCATCACCCTCCTATAGCTGGATCGGCCCCTTGCCCAGGCCTGACGCCTCCGCCAGAGGTGTAAGTCCTGGGCAGGGGACCCCCATCTCCCTCTGATTGCAGGCTTCTGGGCGGCTTCTAGGGTCACACATGGGGGCCTGGATGGTGGCTCTCACACTGGCAGCTCTCATGCTGGCGGCTGTGCTGTCCCGCCCTGCTTGCAGTATGCAAATTAGCCGCCATCTTTGTTGGCGGTTAATTTCCATATTGCGCTGATTAGCCAATGGGAGGCATAGTGAAGGTATGGTCAGTTACCATGTTTGTCTATTATTAGACAGGTTTTATTCTGGTAGGATCATGGAACCTAAAGTTCATCCCACACAAAGTCAAAAAAACACACATTTCTTTTTGATTTGAAACTAAGTTGTCAACATCGACATTTCAAAGCTTTTCCTTGTAATTGGTTAAATTAGTTTAAAGCCCTGGATGGTGTGTGTGTGTGTGGCGCGGGATGAGGGGGGGTTATTGTTATTTCCCATTAAGTAAAAAATTATATCAGGAGGTATTTAGAAAAAGCTTCACTCAAAACCATTTAGTGAGCCTAACTGGTTTGGCTCAGTGGATAGAGCATCAGCCTGTGGACTGAAGGGTCCCGGGTTCAATTCTGGTCAAGGGCATGTACCTTGGTTGCGGGCACATACCCAGTGGGGAGTGTGCAGGAGGCAGCTGATCAATGTTTCTTTCTCATCGCTGTTTCTAACTCTATTCCTCTCCCTTCCTCTCTGTAAAAAATCAATAAAATATATTTTTAAAAAAACATTTAGTGGAGCTGTGCCAGCCAAATTTCTTTACCAAGTAGCATGATGGTGACCATAACTTACTTGCTAGTCCAAAAAAAAAAGTGTGAAACTTAACTGTACCTCTGCCACCTCCTCCCCCTTCCACATATACTTGTACCCACTGCTCAGTGCTGTCATTTTGGGTCTCCATATGGCGAATGTGGAGAAGGACTAAATGAACTGTTTGGTGGGTAATTTTACTAAATATTGGCATTTTAAAAGTGGTGGCAAGACAGAGGAATCCAAAAGTTAATATGTATTTGGCTGGATATTCACATAATTCAGAAACATAGGAAAAATGAAAGTGACCCTGTTCAGAAGTTAAGGTGGAGCCTGGTTTCTTGAATCCTAGCAAGTTCAGTCCTTTGCCCTTTGATTCACCTGAGGTCTGATCTGTGAACAGTTACTAATTATTTGTAGTTTCATTTGGCTATAAATTCTTGGTTTGGTTTTTCTGTCTGAAACTCATGTTTGGATTAAATGTGTTTTCATACTTCTTATTTATATGGAAACTGGAGCGAGATTAGATTCTAATGGACATTAAAGGGCAAGTTCATATGGATTATGGATCTTTTATATAGGAAAAATTATTTTTTTTGATACTTGATGAAAAAGCACCATGTACACAAAGGGTAATATGCTTATATTTTTTCTTTGAAAACAACTTCAAATTGTAATTATAATATGTGTTCACTAAGAAGGTCTACAGATTTAAAAAGTAGCATGCTAGTAAATGTTTACTTAGCAATCAGCTCCTTAACACCCTAATATACAGCATTTGCCAATTTCTGAGGTGAAAATATTCTCACCATGGCTTAAGCCACAAATGTGACATCATTTGAAAGCAGGTTTAGGAAGAGATGTGCACTGTTTGTTCTTATGTGCCAGCTGTTACACAGCACTGGATGAATTTTAAAATCACTGATAATCAAGTTACATAGAGCTATGACAACTGCCAACATTTTGATGTTTCCCAACTAGTCTTTTTGTGAAAATATCCACATTGGTTCTGAAGAAAAGTTTTGTTACTGGTTTTTAGTAAGTAAATCTGTGCTTCCTCATTCAGGCACTTGACTCCATTTGTTTCCAAACTCAAATATTATGTACACACTTAGGAAAGGCATAATTATTCAGTGATTTTAAATATTCTAATGTTTTGTTAATCTTAATGCTCTAAAAAGCATTTTACAGTGTAGCATTTAAAAAGTTGCAGAAAATGTAGGAATGGTGAGAAGACCATGAATCATAGGAACTGTTACAGTTCATTTGTGTGGATTTATGCAGACTAATTATAGGTCTGGCTCATGAGAGAGAGAAAAATAGAGATAAAGAGATAGAGATAGAGATAGAGAGATAGAGATAGATGGAGAGAGAGAGAGAGAGACAGAGAGAGAGAGAGAGAGAGAGAGAGAGAATATGAGAAAGAAAGGTGTTTTTAGAAAGGTGTTTTTCTGTCCTGTTCATATTTGCAGTCCCAGTGTCTGGAATCCGATCTAGAAATAAATTGCCTACTAGTGAAAGACCTTAAAAGGGACAAAAGGCATTGCTATGTGTCTGTATGTGTAGATAGAAAATTTGAGAAGTTCTCTCCAAGGTCTAGGAGGATCTGCTGATGTTGCCCACACTGGATGAAATTAGGCAGGATCTCCAGGTCACTCTAGTACAGCGGTTCTCAACCTGTGGGTCGCGACCCCTTTGGGGGTCGAACGACCCTTTCGCAGGGGTCGCCTAAGACCATCGGAAAACACATATATAATTACATATTGTTTTTGTGATTAATCACTATGCTTTAATTACGTTCAATTTGTAACAGTGAAATTGGGGGTCACCACAACATGAGGAACTGTATTAAAGGGTCGCAGCATTAGGAAGGTTGAGAACCACTGCTTTAACATTTGTTGTAATGCTGGTTTGTGGTGACAAACTCTTCTGGCTTTTTTTTTTTTTTTTGGTCTGGGAAGCTCTGTAGAGCTGCTTCTGAGGAAAAGGATAAAGCAGACATAAGGACAAAGACTTTTGCTGTGGCCGAGGCCGGTTCTAACTCTCTCTCTCTCTCCCTTCCTATCTGTAAAAAAATCAATAAAATATATTTAAAAAAAAAAAGACTTTTGCTGTGAAAGGTGGCATGGGGATTGGGTGTTCAGGGAGTGTCTCCTGTCCCCTTCCGCCTTCCCACTCCACCCTGTGATTCAACATCTCCCCAAGTGGACAAGCAACCTAAGGGATAACACAGATCTGAGAGTTTAATTACCATGGTATGAGATGTAGCTGGCAAATATGAAGAGACAAAACTATGAAAGTCTGTAAATACTACCTCTCCCTACAATTTTCAGATTCAGAATATAAGCATTCAAAAACTTTCATGTGCCTTCCCACTTTCTGCCTTGTGGTTTGCTTCAACTAATAATGAGTACCAGCTAAAGAAGATTTTTAGTGGACAAATATATTAGTGTAGATGAGGCCCGCTCCTGCTGCCACTGCTCCCACACGCTGATGGCGTGGAGCGATTGGGGCCGGCACCAGCAGCGGGTGCGAGTGGGGGCTGCTGCCACGATCACCCCTCAGGAGCAGGGAGAGGTGGAGAAGCCTTCAGGGGCAATTGGGGCTGGCGCTAGGCGCCAGCAGTGGGTGTGAGCGCCAGGCAGGACTGTGGCACACAGGAGCAAAGAATTTTCAGTAACCACCAAAGGATAGTCCTGATTACAGAGAAATTTAGTATTAAATTTAGTATCCTTAAAGGCATTCTCAGTTTGAGATCCATCAATTTCTTTAAGTGATTCATTGAAATAGGTATTCCATCTATAGTCTATTTTTTTAAACACTTAGACAAGGAACTGGTAGGTCCAATACTCTCAATATTATCATCTTTCTTGGTCAGTTATTAAAGTGACAGAAAGACTGATTGCTCTTGAAACATGTGGAAAGGATGGTAGGTAGTGTTCATCAGTATCTTTTTATCATCTCGAGCTTGAGAATGATTATTATTATTTTTCCTGAAAAGTTATTGTATTCACCAAAATTCAGAAGGATATTTGGCTGCACTGTAGGTGTTTTAAATACTAATATCTTACTGGTAGTTTCTCAATCATGAAAAATGATACCTCAAAGTCTTAGGCATATAAATACCCTTCATGAGTCCACAAAAGGTCAGGAGACAGACAAAATTAGACAATATGGAACATCGTGAAGGGACTAAGCAAAATAAACCTACATAATAAAGAGCTAATATGCTAATCAGACCAGAGGGCGGAACAACCTTCCAGAACCAGTGGGCAAAGGCCATATAAAAGCCTAAGCAACTGAACGACCGAATGACCGATCACTGTGATGTGCACTGACCACCAGGGGGCAGAAACTCAATGCAGGAGCTGTCCCCTGGTGGTCAATGCGCTCCCACAGCAAGAGCACTGCTTAGCTGACAGGTGCCAAACATTGGGCTTAGGGCTGGCGAGCGCTGCCACAGTGGTGCAAGCCTCTCCTGTCTCTGCGGCAGTGCACTACTAAGTGGTGACAGTGGCAGGCACAGCAGGATGAGCAGGAGCTGCCTGGCGCCCAGCCTCACTACTACATCCCTTGGGGATCAGGCTGAAACACAAGGGGGTCCCGGATTGCGAGAGGGAGCAGGCCAGGCTGAGGGACCCCACCAGTGCACCGGGCCTCTAGTAATCTATATAAAAACCTAATATGCAAATAGACTGAATAACCAGTCACTATGACGTGTGCTGACCATCAGGGGGCACGTGTGGAACATGGCAGGCCTCAGCCATGGCAGGATGATGGAGCAGGTGAACAGGGGCGCCAGGCCAAGGTGGGACACCAGTCGCTGTAATCAGGACTATTCTCTGGTGGTTACTGAAAATTCTTTGCTCCTGTGTGCCACAGTCCTGCCTGGCGCTCACACCCACTGCTGGCGCCTAGCGCCAGCCCCAATTGCCCCTGAAAGCTTCTCCACCTCTCCCTGCTCCTGAGGGGTGATCGTGGCAGCAGCCCCCACTCGCACCCGCTGCTGGTGCTGGCCCCAATCGCTCCACGCCATCAGCGTGTGGGAGCAGTGGCAGCAGGAGCGGGGCTGCCCGCAGACAGGGGACAGAGGGCCGTGATTGAAGGGGCCAGGAGGGGGCGCAGAGAATGGACCCCGAAGCCTCAAGGCCCACAGTTCCTTTCAAGGTGCACAAATTCGTGTACGGGGCCCCTAGTAATAATAATAATAATAAACACATAGACACAGACAACAGCATGCTGATTACCAGATGGAAAGGGGGTGGGAGGAGGTAGAGAAAGGCATAGTGGGGATAAATGGTGATGGAAGGAAACTTCGCTTTAAGTGGTAAACACACAGTACAATATACATATTATGTATTATAAGAGTGTACACCTGAAAGCTATATAACTTTATTAATCAATATCACCGCAGTAAATTTAATAAAAAATTTTAAAAAAGAAAAGAGTTAAGGGAGAGTGCATGAGCTGGGATGTACTCAACAGGCAGTTCACAATCAGCTCATTTGTGGGGAGACCATCTTCTAATAACCTTTCAATTCTCAGAATTAGTTTATACACTTGATTTATTTCTTTCTAAGCACCATGACCTTACTGGGAAAAGAATACTTTTGAATTAGATTAGATTGTATATTTAAAGCTTTGGTACAGGGGTCCTCAAACTTTTTTTTTTAATATATTTTATTGATTTTTTACAGAGGAAGGGGGAGAGAGAGAGAGAGAGCTAGAAACATCGATGAGAGAGAAATGTCCATCAGCTGCCTCCTGCACATCTACTGGGGATGTGCCCGCAGCCCAGGTACATGCCCTTCACCGGAATCAAACCTGGGACCCCTCAGTCCGCAAGCCGACACTCTGTCCACTGAGCAAACCGGTTTCGGTGGTCCTCAAACTTTATAAACAGGGGGCCAGTTCACTGTCCCTCAGACCGTTGGAGGGCTGGACTATGGTTTAAAAAAAACTATGAACAAATTCCTATGCACACTGCACATATCTTATTTTGAAGTAAAAAACAAAATGGGAACAAATACAGTATTTGTATTTGCATGTGGCCCGCGGGCCGTAGTTTGAGGACCCCTGCTTTGGTACATTGGAAAGAGCACCTAAAAATTATAGAAATTTAAGAATCCTCAGGGTAAGGAAGAAGCAGATACCAGTGCCCATTCTGTGTATATAAGAGCGTACTGCCGCTCGGTGAAGTTTGAGAAATTAGTGATAGATATAGTTCTTTACCATTTTCCCTATGAATGCTGGATTTCTGACTTGGTGTAGGCTTTGCTGCCCCTGCCTGTTGGGGATTTTTCTTGGGCCTATGAAAAATGGCTCTGGGGACAGGTGGCCTCTCAACTTCTCATTTGTTTAGAGAGTTGAGTTATCTGGGAGAGACTTTTGTACATGAGTTACTTTTTGAGGATGAGGTTTTCCCAATATATTCCTCGAAACACTTTTCGCTCAAATTTTTCATATTCTATCTTTCTACTGAACCTTACTTGCAGTCCTGGTTGCTGCTAGTAATATTTCATTTTCCTAATTGCTATTACTGCATTAATTTTCAGGAGGACTCAACTAAATTTCTAAGTTTCAACTTCTTACATTGGTCAGTTTCTTTTTCTTTCTTATTTTGGGCTAGTTCTGTGTGCTGGGTTTTAGTGCCTTTTTCCTCTGATTTCTCTTGTTTTCTCGTTCAAACCTTTGTTTTCCCAACATATTCTTGTTTGTGGTGTCTCATTGTACTGACACTTCTGAAACTAATGGATTTTTTCCTGTTAAAAAGCACCCATTCTTCAACTGAATTCTCTCTCTTTTCCATGAATGTCATCAGGCTATCTAAAATCTACTCTACACTTTGATTTTCTCTGACTTGTCTTGATTGGTTATACTTTATTATGTTTCATCTTTGATGTCCCTTTCCTAATTCCATACATTTATCTGCGAGGTGCCCTTAGGAAACATGCAGCTTCTGTATGCCAACTCACCTATAGTAACAGCACTAGAAAATCATCCAGTACATTTATTAGTATTTTATGCTGATATTACTATACTTTATTTCTGATCCATCTAGATTTTTTCACCTTAATCATCAAGAGGTATTTTCCTAATTACTATTACTGCATACTTTGAACTTCTTAATATCTTCCTGTCTTTTGGCGCCTTCCGTGGGTGGGGATGGGAGCCATCTCACTCTGACTATTGAGTTCTTGTCTCTCCTCAATTCTTAGATTCTTGGATCCTGGTCAAACTTAGTGACCTTTAAAAACTTAAATATCTTTCCTCGTATAATACACCCCTGAAGAGGATGTAGACCTGGGTGTTTTGGATTTTGAAGGTGGTTGTTTGAGTATGGGAGCTTGTTTATGATTGGGTAAGGATCGTGATATAATAGTTTGGGATTGATGGACACAACAATGGAAGGCTTTTGCGACAAGGGCTTTGATGTTAATCTCACCTACTGAAAGTCTGTTTGCTGTTCATTTGAATATTTTTTCCAGATGTTTCTGGGATGAACAGTTATTTGCAAAGTTTTTCTTCTTGAGCAAGAGTTTATCTGAAATAGTAAAGTCATGTTTATGAATACAATACAATAGTAAAATTATGTTTGATAAGACAGCCAAAGAGTAAAATCACATTAATGTAGGCAGTGAGCAGTGAAAGGTGGGTAGATGCTTTTAGTTCCAAGTTTATAAAAGCAATTTGTAATTGATAAGTACTACATAAATGGTGATGGTGGTGATAATAAGTATTTTACTTGTTTCTTAATCTTATGCCTTTTTTTAAACCTAAATGCAGTGTTTTTCCACTTAAACTCAGTAGGAAGGGGAATCTTTATTCAAAATGACTAAGCATCTGAAATGTCATTTAGTTCTTTTCAATGCCTGGGCTCAACCTAGATGAAAAAGTTAATTATGTAATCACTACACAATTTTCCTCTACTATTTTAGAAAGTGGCCAATCATGAGAGCTAATGAAGGTTAAATTCAAGGGAGATTTCATTCTGGTTAATCCTTCATAATGAGATAAAATATTTTGGGCAAGTATACTCTAAGATACTAATTAAAACAAAACTCCTCAACTGGCCAACCAGAGGTAGCCTTCTAACTTCTTTATGTAGAAATGAAATCTTAGTAGTTCTTTCCTTTCTAGCTCCCATTCTGGCCTTGATGCTGGTTCACTAGTTAACTCCAGTTGCATGGTATACAGATTTAAAAAAACTCATAAGCCATAAACTGGAGAATAGGTTGCTTAACCCATAGACTAATGTATGTAAAATATCATAGGGAGATTATATTTTGGACCAAAAAGTAAAATTTGGTACTCCCAAGATAAATAGTTTATATTACCCTTAGGCTATATCAACTTCAAAGTAGTATTATAGATTAATACTCCTTTAATTGGATAGTCAGGCGTGATTTTTCTCCTAGTGGCTCTGACACTATTGTAGAAAATAAATGAACACAGAAGAAGGAGCAATGTCCGTTGGCTTCTTAGTAATGTAAAAATTGTGTATTAGTTTATGCACTTTGAAGAGCCCTTGGATGTTTGGAGTGGAGGGCGAAATGCCTACAAGAAGCTGTTTTTAGTGCTTATGATTGGTTATTCTTCCAAACGGATGCCTGTAATACATACATACATATATGTACATATAAAATTTTTCATATATATGAAAATATATTTATAACATAAATAACATAGCATAAATATATTTTATATTGTATACATTTTTAATATATATGGATTTGTTTCAATACTTACCAGTCTAAAACATATATTATTTGAAAGTCTCTGTGAGTAAAGAATATGGGTACTGCTTTACTGGATGTTTCTGGCTTAGGATCTTTGACAAAGCTGTGATTAAATTTTTGTCTGTAGCTATATTTTCTCTAAGGTTCAACTGGAGGTAGATCTACTTCCAAGCTCACTCATGTGGTTGTTGGCAGAAGAAAGAAAAATGGAGAGAAAAGTGATTTTTTAAAATCTTAATAGGCAGTCAAAACTATTTGAGTATCTTGGCATATGTTATCCTGCCCTTTAAAAAAATTCTCACCTTCCTCAAAAAACTAAAAATGGAACTTCCATTTGACCCAGTGATCCCACTTCTAGGAATATATCCCAAGAAATCAGAAACACCAATCAGAAAGGATATATGCATCCCTTATGTTCAAAGCAGCACAATTTACAATAGCTAAGATTTGGAATCAGCCTAAGTGCCCATCAGCAGATGAATGGATTAAAAAACTTTGGCATATATACACAATGGAATACTATGCAGCTTTTAAAAAGGAAAGAACTCCTACCATTTGCAACAGCATGGATGGAGCTGGAGAGCATTATGCTAAGTGAAATAAGTCAGTCAGAGAAAGATAAATATCACATGCTCTCACTCATTTGTGGATTATAATGAACAACGTAAACCGATGAACAAAAACAGATGTAGAGACAGAGAAGCATCGATCAGATGCTCAAAACTCAGAGGGAAAGCAGGGGAAGGTGGGGGAGGGGGAGAGATCAACCAAAGGACTTGTATGCATGCATATAAGCATAAGTGATGGATGTGGACAACAGGGGATGAGAGTGAGGGCAGGATTGGGGGGTTGAGGGGACATTGGGGAGATAAGGACACATTTGTAATATCTTATTCAATAAAGGGGAAAAATGATGCAAAAAAAATTCTCACATGAGGATATGTTATTGATTTCAATGAAAGAGAAACATTGATGTGTGAGAGAAACATCAATCGGTTGCCTCCCGTACATGTCTGACAACTGCCATTTTGTGAGTTGTGATATTGATAGGCCCAAGTGGCAAAACAAAAACTAATGTCCATCCAAGAGCTATTGAGAATCTGTGATACTATAGCTATAAGTCACACTCAGCCATAGGACTTGACAATATAATGATATTCTATTTTTATGTTCTCGTTCATATTGAATTCCTGATAAGATCAGTTAGGCCACATTCAGGAACTTCTCAATATTCTTCCCTAATACTTAGTCCCCAGTCTCCAACTGTCAAGAGAGAGGCAGGCTTCTGGAGATCACTCTCTACTGTGTAAGTGAAGAATGGTAACTTAGCAAGATAATGACCACACAGATTATGATTAAGCTGACACTGCAATCTTTGTATTGTTATTTCCATTTCACTGTGCACCCTTCTCTGCAGAACTCAAAACTCACATTTACAGGAAGTTGATAGTTAAACAAAAGCAGTAAACTAGCCCCTTGTGCAGATGGAGTAAGGAAACACAATGACCTTAAATAATTTATCCACAGTCACATGGCTCAAGAGAGAACCAGGTTAAGAATCTGTGTCACCATGATTTGGCCACACACCTGATTGATGTCATTACTTAGACCAACTGGTATGTACTGCATGTAACATTCATCCGTTAGAAAGACTTTGTTATTCTTCTAGAATCCAAAGTTTTATGTTGAGTTTTTATATGCTTGTGTCCAAAGTTGGATTAAGGTTGGGGTGGAAAGGGGATAGTGATGTGATATACATAGTTGAAGTTCATAGGAGTCTAGCCTTCCAGGAGCTCCTTAGCATGCATTAAACATCTATATCCTAATATATAAAAAGCCAGGGGCCATCACAACCGAAACAACTGGACAGATGACCAAACAGCAGGCTGCATGAGGCAACAAGGCTGGCAGGGGGATTGGTGAGGGACAACCAAATGACTGAACAGCAGGCTGCATGAGGCAACCAGGTCGGCAGAGGGGTTAGTGAGGGATGACCACATGACTGAACAGCAGGCTGCATGGGGCGACCAGGCTGGCGGCGGGGGAGGCAGTAAGGGGTGACCAAGCTGGGGGGGGGGGGGCAGTTGAGGGCAACCAGGCCAGCAAGGGTGCAGTGAGGGGCAATCCGGCTGACAGGGGGTGGCAGTTAGGGGTGACCAAGCTGGCAGGGGGGGCAGTTGGGGGTGACCAGGCTGGCAGGCAGGTGAGCAGTTAGGAGCCAGCAGTCCTGGATTGTGAGAGGGATGTCTGACTGCTGGTTTAGGCCTTATTCGTGGGCAGTCTGACATCCCCCGAGGGGGTCCTAGATTGGAGAGGGTGCAGGCTGGGCTGAGGGGACCCCCCCATGCACAAATTTCGTGCACCATGCCTTTAGTATATATATAAAAGCCTAAGCAACCATTACTACTGAATGACTGGTGAGAGGGATGTCTGACTGCTGGTTTAGGCCTTATTCCTGGGCAGTCTGACATCCCCCGAGGGGGTCCTAGATTGGAGAGGGTGCAGGCTGGGCTGAGGGGACCCCCCCATGCACAAATTTCGTGCACCATGCCCTTAGTATATATATAAAAGCCTAAGCAACCATTACTACTGAATGACTGGTTGGCCAGTCACTATGATGCAAACTGACCACCAGGGGGTAGATGCTCAGTATGCTCCCACAGCCAACCTCCCAAGGCCAGCCAACTCTCCCTTAGTTCCTCCCCCTGCTGGTAAACCTCCTGCAGTCCCTTTCCCCATCCCTCTCGCCCTGTTTGGCAGGTCCCTGCTGGCAGCCAGCAGGCCCCAACTGGCCTGGCCCAAATCAGGACTGAGCAAGATGGCCCTGATAGGCCCTGATTGCTGGCCAGGCCTAGCGACCCCACCCATAGACGAATTTTGTGCACCGGGCCTCTAGTGTTTTAATAATTACATGTTTCTGATTTCTTTATAAGCATATAATTAGGAGATAGAAAGCAGTAAGTACTACAGTTGAGGTCTGGATCTGGATCTAATGCTTTAAATCAGCAGTCAGAAGTGTTATTATAAGGCATAGACAAAAGGGAGTGTCTTTTTTAGGCACATGCTTTCTGTGAATTTGGGGAAATCATTGAACAAGATAGGAAATAAATATAACTATTAGATATACTTATTTCTTTAGATCCCATGAAGCAGGTTTGGACAACCATCACTCATTCATGAACTCATCAAACAAGTATTGAGTTCTATTAGATTAAGAGAATAGATTGGAGACATTTAGTAAATCAATATTTAGCTTATGTATTCAAATGAGCAATGATAGTGAAGTACAAAGTTAACTCTGTGGATTAACTACCAGTTTGCTACTTAGAAATAGTTTCCAATCTCAGCTCTCCCACTAAAACCTACTACATTAGTTTAAATGTCATACACTGAAGATCATACTGCTTGTAGTAAAATATCAAATATCATTATCCCTTAATTGCAATTTCTTTGACTGTCTTCATTTGAATTATCCTAGCTTTGAAGGAACTCTATGCAAATCAGCAATGTAATAAATGCTTGTATTACTAGTACTTTTTCAGAAAACTATTTCAAATCATTTTATGAGGTGATGTTAAAATAATCATATGACCAACTTGGCTGTTTGTCATTGGAACTGGTTTCTAAATCAGGCCAGTTTGTGTTCACAGACTGTCAAGAATGCTGAAAGGGTCTCTTGAAGGGGGTTGGGGAGGCTGTCCAAGATGACCTAAAAAGTCTCTGCTAGCTCAGGAGAATATGATCAGTAAAAGGCTAAATTGGTGGTATATCAGATAGAAACCATCTGCAAAGGACATTTAAAGGGGTTTGGATTTTTTCTTAGAGCTTAATAAGGACCAAAATTCTTCTTGTCAAAGGTCACAGTTTACCTTCTTGTTTATGATCATTATTCACTTGTCACACAGTTTGAAATAGAGTATTATGTTTAACTTCATGATGATATTGCTTTAAAATGTAATAATTTTACAGAAACCGGTTTGGTTCAGTGCATAGAGCGTCGGCCTGCAGACTGGGAGGTCCTGGGTTCGATTCCAGGCAAGGGCATGTACCTTAGTTGTGGGCACATCCCCAGTAGGAGATGTGCAGGAGGCAGCTGATCGATGTTTCTCTCTCATCAATGTTTCTAACTCTCTATCTCTCTCCCTTCCTCTCTGTAAAAAATCAATAAAATATATTAAAAAATAATAATAAAATGTAATAATTTTTTCTTTATGTTCCATTTACAGAATGCTCTGTCATACCTAACCCTGTGTTATTGAAGGGCAAAAGTAGGCAAGGACTTCACAGAGCTCCTATATACATGAATGCACATATTTTCAATGGCTGCACAAGGAGCTAAGGGAGCTGTGACAGTGTCTGTTTGTGGGGAATGCTCTTCCCCATCCAGTGCACGCACAGGTACTCATGCACATACACCGCAGGGTAACCATATGGCAACCTGTACTGTCTATAAGGCCATGAGTTCAATTTGAAGGGATACATTTTATTTGTTCTAAAGCAGTGGGTTCCTAACATTTTGGGCGGGGGAGTGTCATGCATCAATTTGATAAACTGTTGACATCATACGCCATCTTCTTGGGAAAATAGGCTTTTGCACATCTCCACAGAGTTATCATTTTTAGGGGTTCAAGAACTACTTCATATTACCCAGGCTAAAGAGATCCTGCTAATGGTATCTAAACAATTCTTTATTTATTTGGTCTACCAGGTACTCTAGACCTGTGCTTGATGCAATTATTACATCTAGCATCAGTTCCATACAAATCGGCCACATGAGTTTGGGGCCATCCCTTGACCTCCTCAAGTCTGAATTTTCTGTAATATAAAATTAGAATTTTCTAATAGGACAGTCCTTAAAGTCGCTCACAGTATTTTATTTACTCAGCCTTGTTCTAGGCACAGAGGGAATGCACAGTCCAGCAAGATAAGACAGTGACCAGAACCAGTCAAAAACAAGAAACAGGGAACAAAGGCTCCTAGTAGGTCATTCAAAGCACAGACACTTAGGCAAAGAAACTGTGTCTCATTCATGTGAGGGTGCTGCAGCATCAAGTCTGCCTCCATATGTGGCACTTGATTTAGAATATAATTAATTATCATGTCATTAATTCTTTGGGCTATTGCATGGTTTTTTACTTTATCGATGGGTTACTTTTAAACTTTTTAAAATTGAGTCCTTTTCAACCAAGTATTTAATGGGTCAAGTTATTGTTATTGGACTGCAGGAGGTCGGGGAGATGGTACCCTATGTGAGGAAGCTGAATGGAGTTTCACACAAACCATTTCAAGTAAATTACATTTTAAATGTTTATGTTATTACAGGCTACACTGAAAGCATTTCAAAAGCTTAGTAAATTTATTCCTAGGCAGCTGTCTGTCTACTGGTTGGTTTGTTTATTTATGTATTTATTTACAAAGAGTTTTATAGGGTGTTTAGTTGGCATGCAAAAACTGCACATATTTGAAGCATGAATTTGATAAGTTTTGACATATCTACACTTGTAAAACCAAAATAAAGACAATGCCCCTTTGTAATCCTCATTCCTACTCCTTCCTGTCATCTCCCCTAACGATCTGCTTTCTGTCACTGTACATTAGTGTACATTTTCTAGAAATGTATATAATATATATGGGCTCAAACAGTAAATACTCATTTTTAAAATTATGGTAAAATATATAACACAGAATTTTACCATTTTAACCTTTTTAAGTGTATAATTCGTGGCATTAAGTACATTCACATTGTTGTGCAACCATCACCACCATCCATCTTCAGAACTCTTTTGTCTTTAAGATTTTAATTATTCTAAGTATCTCATATAAGTGGAATCAGACAATAATTGCATTTTTGTAATGGACTTCTGCTACGTCTGTATTTATTTAGCCTTCAAATATTCATTTGCTCATTTTGTGATGTGTGTTTTTGTTTTCATCCAATACGATTTAATTTTATACTCAAGGTTTGTATAACGGAAGCTTTAAGTATCAGGATGTCCAAATAAGTTCATTATATCTGACAGATTTTCTCCTTACAAGTAGAAATTCACCAACATCGAATAATGACATATTGAATCTATTAAATTGAAAATATCTTTATACTCACCCCAGAGCTTAAATATATTAACCAATAATAATCAAATGCCACCCAAACACTCACAATTTTCTGAGAAGAAAAAATTAGCTAGTTTTAATATGTCTGGAAGATAAATTAGACCGTCAACATTCTGTCATTCATACAAGAAATTTATATAACTCATATTAAACACATTAGATCAACTGGAAAATTAAAGTAATTAAATGTTATAGGGGAAAGAATTTTATTAGAAGAGCAACAAAGACACTGTTGACATGCTAGGAATGCTGACAAGACCATATCCTGAAGACCCACAAGAGTGTTAGGCTAAAGCGTGTGAGGAATGAGCAGATTCCCTGGAATCCTTAGAATAAAGAGGGAGAGCCCAAGGTATCTGTATTCAGAACAAGTGGGTGGCTAGCCCTAAACTATGCCAGCATACTGGAGAAGAAGAAGGATATCATAAGGGTTTTACTTAAAACATTTTGAAGTAAATAATAGAAATGCTTTAACACATGGGCTTGTGATGAAGGTCAAGAGACTTCTTTCCCGTGTTTCTCCACCACTCCTCCCTAATAACTGTTTTTAGTTCTTATGGCTATCTCACTGTGTACATATACTATCCTTTATATTGTTTAGAGTATTACTAATAATAGTACATATGTCTCCTTTTCCCATTAACCTCCACCTGGCCTCCCCTACCCCCCGGCACATGCCTTCAGTGCCCCCACCCCAGTGTCTGTGTCCATTTGTTATGCTTATATGCATGCATGCAAGTCCTTCAGTTGATCTCTTACCCCCACCCCACTTTCCCTTGCCTTCCCGCTAAATTTGACAGCCTGTTCAATGCTTCTTTGTTTCTGTATCTATTTTTGATCATCAGTTTATGATGTTCTTTATATTCCATGAATGAGTGAGATCATGTGATATTTATCTTTCTCTGACTGGCTTATTTTGCTTAGCATAATGCTCTCCAGTTCCATCCATGCTAATGCAAATGGTAAGAGTTCTTTCTTTTTTAGAACAGCGTAGTATTCTATCGTGCAGATATACCACAGTTTTCTAATCCACTTATCTGCTGATGGGCATTTAGGCTGTTTCTAAATCTTTTTTGTTTTAAATTGTGCTGTTATGAACATAAGGTTGCATATATCCTTTCTGATTGGAGTTTCTGATTCCTTGGGATATAGTCCTAGAAGTGGGATTACTGGGTCAAATGGGAGTTCCATTTTTAACTTTTTGAGGAAACTCCATACTGTTTTTCACAGTGGCTGCACCAGGCTGCATTCCCACCATCAATGTACCAGGGTTTCCTTTTCTCCACTTCCTTGCCACTACTTGTTTGCTGACTTATTGATGGTAGCTATTCTAGCAGCTAATCCACTCCTGCTGATGGGCACTTAGGCTGTTTCCAGATCTTAGCTATTGTAAATTGTGCTGCTATGAACATAGGGGTGCGTATACCCTTTCTGATTGGTGTTTCTGGTTTCTTGGGATATATTCCTAGAAGTGGTATTACTGGATCAAATAGTAATTCCATTTTTAATTTTTTGAGAATATGTCATACTGTTTTCCACAGTGGCTGCACCAGTCTTCATTCCAACCAGAAGTTCAAGAGGATTCCTTTTTCTTCACATCATCTGAAATGTTGGGTGAGTCATGATACTTCCTGCTAAAATGCAGTGCATGAGACTCAACTTATATAAGTCTGAGAAGTTTCTTAATTTCTTAGTTTCATATTGCTAGCTGACCTGCCCTATAAGGAATATTAAAATAAGTTCTTAAGGAATAATGAAAATGATTTAAGTAGAAAATCAGATTTACATAAAAAAAGAAAGCGTATGGGAAAAGGAATAAATGAAGGTGAAGTAATTTTTAAAATTTTATTTATGTATTTAATAAGTAACTGTTCAAATAAAAGTAAAGAATATTACATGATTACAGATAAGGGAAACCATTGACAACAATGTAGTAAAGGATAGGAGTTTGGAATTGGGAATACTCTATAATAAAGTACTTACACTATTTGTGAAACAGCATGGTGTTATTACTAGTAGAAGGTGAAATTATCCCAGCTGGCGTGGCTTAGTAATTGAGCATCAACCCATGCACCAAGAGGTCACTGGTTTCATAGCCCAGGACACATGCCCAGGTTTTAGGCTCCTTCCCCGGTAGGGTGCATGCCGAAGGCAGCCAATCAATGTTTCTATCTCTTCCTTTTTCCTCTATCTCTGAAAATCAATAAAAACATACTTTTTTTTTTTTAAAAAAAGAAGGTTAAATTAGATTGGTTGTAAACACAAACTGTAAACTCTAGGGAACTCGCTAAGTTTTCTTTTAAGCATTGTTGATATGCAAAGAGAAGAAATAAAATGGAATCATATAAAATGCTCAATTAAAACCAGAGAAGGCAGAATAGAGAGGAAGAAAAAAAGGAATAAGAACGGTGAATAGAAATCCATCTATATCAATACTTTAAATGTAAATGATCTAAATATATCAATTCAAAACATTTTCAGAGTGCATGAAAATGTGAGATCCAACTATGTTTTCTATGAGACAGCCACTTCAAATATAAATATTCAATTAGTTCATAAGTAAAGGAATGGTGAAAGGTGCTAACACCAAACAAAAGAAAGCTGAAGTAACTATTATTTTTTGTTATAAATATATTTTTATTGATTTGACAGAGAGAGAGAGAGAGAGAGAGAGAGAGAGAGAGAGAGAGAGAGAGACATTGATGTGAGAAACATCAATTGACTGCCTCCCACACTTGCTCTGACCAGGGTTCAAACCCACAACCCAAGCATGAGCCCTGACTGGGAATCGAACCCGCCACCTTCTGGTGTATGAGACAATGCTCCAACAACCTGAGCCACACAGGCCAGTGCAGTAATTATTTTCAGACTAAGTAGACTTAAGAACAAGAAAAATTATCAGGGATAAAAGAGAGTATTCCAGCCCAGCTGGTGTGGTTCAGTGGCTGAACATCGACCTATGAACCAGGAGGTCATGGTTTGATTCCTGGTCAGGGCACATGCCCAGGTTGTGGGCTCTATCCCCAGTGTGGGGCATGTAGGAGACAGCCGATCAGTGATTCTCTCTCATCATTGATGTTTCGCTCCCTCCCTCCCTCTCCCTTTCTCTCTGATATCAATAAAAAAATATTTTTTTAAAAGGGAGTATTCCAAAAAGCAGGGGGAGTATTCCATAATGATAAAAAGGAGTCAGTTCTCCAAGAAGATATCACAATCCTTAACACGCTTGCACCTAACAACCATCTGTCATAGTATGTAAGGCAAAACTGGTAGAACTTCAAGGAGAAATAGACAGATCCACTATTATAATTGATGGCTTCAATGTCCCTCTTTCATTAATTGATAGATCTAGCAGGTAGGAAATCAGTAAGGGTATAAGTTGACCGGAAAAATACCATCAGTCAATTTGACCTAACTGACATTTATAGATTACTCCATCGAACAACAGCAGAGTTCATATTCTCAAACTCACATGAAACATTCACCTATATAGATAACGCTCCTAACCATAAAAATCACCTAAACAAATTAAAATGAATAGAAATCATGTAAAGTATTTACTTGGGCCACATAAAATTAAACAAAATCAGTAGTAGAAAAATAGCTGGAAAGTCACAAAATATTTGGAGATTAATCAACATATTTCCAAATAACACAAGAAGATGTCTCGAGTGAAATTAAAAATATATTTGAACTGAACAAAAAAGGAATACAACTTATCAGAATTGGTGGAGATGCAGCAGAAACTACTTAAAGGAAAAATTATAGCATTAAATGTACATATTAGAAAAGAGGAAAGATTTAATATCAATTAATCTAAGTGTACACCTTAAAAAAACTAGAAAAAGAAGACTATTTTGAGCCTAAAGCAAACATAAGAAAAAATAGAGACAATAGAAATTAGAGAAGAAATCAGTAAAATTAAAAACAGGAAAATAATAGAGAAAAAAAAATCAAGGAAACCAAAATCCACTTTTCTGAAAAGTGCAATACTAGTAAAGTTAAGAAACAAGTAGCCAGAGTAATCAAGATAGAAAAGAGAAGCCACAAATTACTAATATCAGAAATAAAAGCAGAGTATCACTACTGATCCAATGGGCATTAACTCTAAAAGTTTCTAAAATAAAGTTCATTTAAATTATAAACATTTCAATGAATCGTGAATAGGGGTTCACTGAAGGATACAGGCTTCTCTGCAGAGCCAAGGTCAAGCTCATGAAACGTCTCGGTAAGTTTAGGGATCAGTTTCCAGTCTGGTTTGATTGCAATAGAAAGTGGGACAAAGATAACATAAAGCATGGCTTAGCCAGACTAGTGAATGCACTTGAAAGCTATATTTAATTGTCACTCACTAATATCGGGAACATGTTTGAATTAATACAGGTGTTCAAAAGAATTGAGGCAAAATTTATCGAGATTCAAACCAACTTGCCTTTTATTTTCCCTTAAGGGAAATGAGCCTTGGTGGTCAGTAAAAGGTAGAAGGATTGCATATAATCATAGCAATCATAATAGTGTCTAATAGTTCAGTGCATCCCGAGTACAAAAAAGAAAATCACTTCTGGGTGTTTTTTAAAATTTACAATAAAAATGACTCACCTAATTCAAACCCTATGATTATATGCAATTTCAAATACCACATTCTCATTGCTAACCTCTGCCTCTGAGTCATTGGGCTGCTAGGCTAGTGCCTGATAAAAAGAAAGTCCTTATTTGTCTCTTCCTAGGAATCTCAGAAAATAAGTTAATATGGATCAGAAAGGAGTGAGGGTGAGGAATGGTAAAGAGGTTCAGGCAGAAAGGAAAAAAAGGCCCAAACCAACTGCGACCACACTTTCCCTATTGGCAGCAAGGGATGTGGAGAGAAGAGGTAGAAAATGGGAGTCTTCAGATATTTGGGAAGGAGAGCCTATGTGTCTATGGTTTAATGGCACCTGAATTCTACTGCCAGCATTCATTAGTCATACTCTAAAAATTGCTACCAAATATTACTGGTTACTTTTCTTCTGCATGAACAATGTCTTTCATACCTAGCTACAGGACCCCAATTACACCATAGTTGCTTATTAGATTCTGTTGATTATTCCCATGTACAGAGAACAGATCTTATCAGGAAAAAAAAATCATGCTCACATCTCCAAAGGACACCACCTTTACTATGGACTTAACTGTGTCTGCCACAAAAAAATTCATACATTGAATTCCCAACCCCCAATGTGACTGTATTTGATGATAGGGCTTTTAAGAAGGTAATATCTAATATATAAAAACCCTGGGTCTGTCATGACCAGAGGCTCAACCAACCGGAAGTCAGTCCTGCAGTCAGCTCTGGGTTGCTGTGGCGACCCAGCACTGACTGCTGAGAGGGCTGCAAATCAGGCCTAGAGAGAGGCCTGAAGAGAGAAGTAGGGTCTGATCCATAGCTTCTGTGGCAGCTGTTGATCAGCACTTGCCTCTCCTTCTCTTCACCTTCTCTCCAGCAGCCTTGCCTCCATTTCTCTCCAGGCCTCCAAGGGGCTGCTGATCAGCCCCGCCTTTCTGATCAGGCCCCATTGATAGGCTCAGAGATGCTGACTGGCATAGAAACTGACCAATCAGAACCAAACCCACGTGAACTGTGAGGAGCCTGATCAGTCAGAACCTGACCAATCAGAACCAAACCCAGGTGAGCTGTGAGGAGCCTGATCAGCCAGAAACCGACCAATCAGAACCAAATTTTCCACCAGAGGAGGGCAAATAGGGATGAGATGAGGCCTGCAGGGGAGGGCCTTTGGGGGTGAGATCAGGCCTGCAGGGAAGGGCAGTTGGGGGCAACCAGGCCAGCAGGGGAGGGCCGTTGGGGCCCATCAGGCTGGCAAGGGAGGGCAGTTGGGGGGTGACAAGGCTGGCAGGGGAGGGCAGTTGGGGGCCATCAGGCTGGCAGGGGATCAGTTAGGTGTTAATCAGGCTGGCAGGCAGAAGCGGTTAGGGGCAATCCGGCAGGCAGGCAGGCAAGCGGTTAGGAGCCAGCAGTCCTGGATTGTGAGAGGGATGTCCGACTGCTGGCCTGATGGCCCCTGTTGGATTGTTAGAGGGATGTCCACCTGCCCATTTAGGCCCTGATCCCACTGGGAAGTCAGACATCCCTCGAGAGGTCCCAGATTGGAGAGGATGCAGGCTGGGCAAGGAATACCACCACCCCACCCCAGTGCACGAATTTTGTGCACCAGGCCTCTAGTAATTTAAATAAAGTCATAAGGGTGGGGTCCTAAACAGATAGGATTGGTGGCCTTATAAAAAGAGAAAAAGAAAGATCTCTCTCTCTCTCTCTCTCTCTCTCTCTCTCTCTCTACTCACCATGAGGAAAGGCCTGTGAGAACACAGTGAGAGGGCAACCATATCTGCAAGCCAGGAAGAGAGAGGTCTCACCAGAAGCCAAGCTGTGCTTCCAGAACTGTGAAAAAATAAATTTCTGGTTTTTAAGCCACCCAGTCTGTGGTATTTGTTATGGCAGCCTGAGCAGGCTAAATTCCCTAACCATGGAGGGGCTCAGTGGGAGCAATAGCTCGAGTATTGCCTACATGTAAAGCACAGATAAAGAAATTCTCTTTGTGGAAGTTTGGCATTTAACATTGTGGAAAGAGCAATTTGGCTTGTCGCTTTGTGTTTTAATAGCAGAAAGGCATTTCACATAATAATTCAACTCCATGGCTGACTCTAATCTTGGTCTGTGGGTGGGGGTTTGCATTCTTTGTTGTGATTTACATCACTTGACACCTAATGTAATGACTTCCACTGCAAAGGCCATTGCTGCTTCTGTACAACTAGAGTCGCTCACTGGCAACATTCTGAGAGCTAGGGTACCCCTGATTCAGTCAAGAGACTAGTGCTATGTGTAATTAATTATATCCTTTTCCCCTAAACCCCACCAACTACTACACATCGTTTCTTTTAAAAACTTAGTGCAAGCAGTATTTTTCCCACATTCCCTCCCCCTGTTCAGTAAATGCAAACTTGGGTATGCAATCAATCATTGAGACTTTAGGCTTTTTTTTTCTTGCATTTCCAAGTTTTCATAAGCATGTCTCTTGAAAATTTCAAATGCATTCTTTTAAAGATGTCATTAGTACCTGAGCTCCCCAACTAGCTACTGCTGTACTCGAGGGCCATCTTTGAAGCAGGAACTTTAGCCATCTGTATGTAAACAGCAGCCATCTCTGTGGTTGTCTTCTAGGACTGTAACAGATGTCTTGACTGATAAGTAACACCTGTAATTTTGTTGTTACCATTGTAGTTCAATGACAGTTGCTAAGAACCAGTTATTCTGTGAGCTAGGTTGAATGGGGTAGAATGTGGGACTAGGATTTCAAGGGTAAGGTTTGATATGATTATTTAGATTATATCATAGGCATTATTAACCAAATAATTTACCCAAATAGGTGGTCTTTAATTCTTAAGTCATTCAGATTCTGAGTAATAAATTAAGAGAATAAGGTTCATTATGGGCAGTAAGAAGGAAAAAGTGCGTCAGAAGTTTGGCAAAGAACAGTCTTAAAACCAGCTGCCGAGCCAGTAGTGCTTTCCAGTGAATGGTTAAGATGCTATTATTATGTTAAGATATTCTCTGCTTTCCTATAAAGGTTTCTGATAGTATTTTCTGTTGGCCATTAAGATAGAGCAAGGCAAATCAGATAGCAATTGTGACTTGAATGCTCAGTGCTGTAAAACTATTATGTCAATCTATTTCAGTTTACATATGGGAGATGATATGGGACCTCAGTGTTGTTTGCATCATTAAAACTCAGGAGGGAAAATGAAAAGAAAGTGGAAAAGCGAGGTGGAAAAAATTAATTTGGGCTATGAGACCAATGACACTCCCACCCGGTCAGCCCCACCTATAGTTTAAGAATTAAATGCTGTCTCGAGAAGTCTAAATGAGTCACTACTTTTGAATTGCTGGAAGGTTTTGATCACTTGCCCACATGTAGGAAACGTAGCCCCTGGAACGGACCCTAATTCTGTCTACTAGAAAACAGAAATGAGGATAAGAAGTTCTTGGAGTTTATCCAGTAGAGTTTAGTTACTAAAATAACAAATATCCTCATTACCCCATCTCTCTCCTCCACCCTAGCACAACTCCTTGGACTCTGGGACTTTGTGCTCATTCTCATCCCTGGAATGTTGCCTTTCCTTTCATTTAATGAATAGACTGGAAAGGAAGAGACTAATTAGGTAGGAGACTCTGCATTTAGGTAAGTACCTAGGTAGGAGCTTTGGGTTCTAGTCTTGGCTCAGAAACTTAAAACCTCTCTGACCTGAGTGTTCTTATCTGACAAACTTGGCTGTGAGGCTAAGGATCTTTTTTGTCTCATCCGCACCAAGAGTTCTTAAGTTCTTGCATTTACCAACCTCAGAGAAGTTCACTGGTGTGCAGATGGAGGTGAGATTTATTTACATTCAGAAAGGATCATTGACCTGGCTCCTGAATTTTCACATGAGATTAATCTTACTTTTTGCTTATCTCAAGTCTGAGTCTGTTTTATATCAGCACTAGAAAATAATAGCCCTCTACCCAGGAAACGAGATAACTACCAGGTAATAAAAGGTTTCTGGACCCCCCGCCCCCCATGTACAAGTATGATATAGAGTGTAACGGGAGTATTCACAGCTGGTGTTTTCTGAGAAACCGCTGTACTGTGGACACTGAGTTCACTCCTGTCCCCCAGGCTCATGAGCTCCAGAGGAAGCTTGTTCCTGCTTCAAGTCAGGACTCACAAATGACTTTTTTTTTTTTCATTTAAGGAGAAAAACACAATTCAACCTTTGCATCCACCTGGAGCATCTGCTTCACCATCCCTGTTTTCTCCTTTGCTGCTGCTAATGACAATATGATGTTTTATGTAATTAATGTATGCTCTCTTGTTTATAAATGCCTGATTAAAAATAAGAAAATATTAGCCCTCTATATTTTTCTATGCATATTTTAAGAAGATGTGAGCCCATACTACATTCATGATTAATGCTTTACTTTCTTAACATATCCATGTTATGGGCCTCTTACAGTGACCATATATTCTGAACCAAGTACTGTATACACATTAATGGAGATGCTTTCAATTGGAGGTGTCAGAAAGAAAGGCAATTCAAAGTAGCTTTTAAGCAAGAAAGAAAATGTATGGCATGTTACTGAGAAATCATGTGATGGCACTTAATTTCACATATAGTATTCTCTTTCATTCTATTTCATAGCTCAACTTTCTCTAGTTTTCTGAGTCTTGGCTCTTCCCTGACACAAAAATGCCCTTTCTATTTGGCAAGAGGAGGCAGTTACCGGCGCTCCCCTTTGTCTACATTGTAAGAAGAGATGCTTAGACTCAGGGTGATCTGATATTCCCCATATGGTTCTCATATGCATTCCCTGCACCAGTCTTGGTGGACCGGGGTTATGGGTTACCGTGATTGGCAAGCAGTGCTCTGATTGCCTGCCTACTGACAAATCAGTAATAGTTCATTACATTCTATTCCTGGTCTGCTCAGCTGAAATGCACATGGCAGTCTCCCTGCTTTTCCTGGAAATTTTTGTATAAATAACCTCTGGGCTAGAATCACGTACTCTCTTTCCAACTTAAAATTATCCAAAGACAATCAAGTCAAAGTTCCCAGTGATATCTGTGGAGGGACTTATTTCCCAAATCGTGAAATTCATTTTGTGATGTCTTTAACAGGAATAAACATCATTTTCCCCATATTTTTTGTAGTTGCAGACACATTCACTCCTTTTCCTTTACTTTAAAGTTAGCTCTTCAAGTGCTTCTGAAGCATAAACATTTAGACCTACTGTGTTCAATCGGTCACACATATGGCATCAGCTGCCACTTGTGATAATGAAAGTCATCCGCGTTCCCTCCCATGTGTGTTATCTGAGCTCTCTAAATACATAACCAATTGTCTAGTGCAGCGGTTCTCAACCTGTGGGTCACGACCCCTTTGGGAGTCGAACGACCCTTTCACAGGGGTCGCCTAAGACCATCGGAAAACATATAATTACATATTATTTTTGTGATTAATCACTATGCTTTAATTATGTTCGATTCGTAAAAATGAAAATACATATCAGATATTTTCATTAGGATTCCTAACAGTAGCAAAATTACAGTTATGAAGTAGCAACAAAAATAATTTTATGGTTGGGGTCACCACAACATGAGGAACTGTATTAAAGGGTCACAGCATTAGGAAGGTTGAGAACCACTGCTCTAGTGCAATCTCCCTTGAACTCAAACTCCGTCCTCATAGGATTTTTTTTCATCCTCCATCCCTGAGACCACACCTTGGTCCATCCTAGTGAGTCATAGCACCAAACTCTTCATCCAAAGGGGATATTAACTGCTCTTGCAACTTGCTCCATGCTTTCCCACTGCCTAACCCTTGTTAATGCTGATTACTCATTTCTACAATTTCATCTATCTATTTTTACCACTCTATCATTGACTCAAAATCCTATCTATTTCATACTAAAAGCAAACTTGAATGTAAATAGAGACAAGCAATGTCAGGAAACCATTTACTGGAAGTAACTTTAGTGGCTTAAATAAGCAGGAGTTTAATTATTTCATTTTTAACATAACACTATATCTTGGGCTGTCAAAATTTCTATTTAAAGCTTCTTCCTAACATGAATATGGAACTAGTGATTAAACCTAAATATCATTTAGGCATGTTTGATTATATGTAATAAAAAGTTTTGCTGTATACGATCCCAGTTATAAAGTCACATCATAAAAAGTGCGTTGGTAGTAAATTCACTTCTTGTGTAAGTAGCTTCAGATCATTAAGGATCCATGCTCTTATGATCTGTCATTTATTCTGCCATCTTTTTTTATTAATATATTTTATTGATTTTTTACAGAGAGGAAGGGAGAGGGAGAGGGATACAGAGTTAGAAACATTGATTCAGCTGCCTCTTGCACGCTCCATACTGGGGATGTGCCCACAAGCCAGGTACATGCCGTTGACCGGAATCGAACCTGGGACCCTTCAGTCCGCACGCCAACGCTCTATCCGCTGAGCCAAACCAGTTAGGCCTTATTCTGCCATCTTGAACTTTTAGATTTCTAATCAACTAATCTAAAAAAACTTTTCCTCTTTCAACCTTTGGACTTAAACCTCAGGGTATTCAATACCAAGTGGTCCTGGGCTTCTGACTGCAAGTAACAAAGCAGAACTACATTAGCTTAGATAAATATGATGGTTACTGCAGTGGCTCAATAACATCTTCAAGGAACCATGTTCTTAAGAAATCTTTCCACTCTTTAATTCTTTTTTTTTTTAAATATATTTTATTGATTTTTTACAGAGAGGAAGGGAGAGGGATAGAGAGTTAGAAACATCGAT
>NW_006297026.1:471971-472381 GCF_000327345.1 Myotis davidii | reverse complement strand
GGCAAAACAGATCTTATCAGGCATCTCTCTTTATCGGGTTCACAAACTCAGTAGACTCCTGCTGCTATCTATTGACAGCTGGGTCAAACGTCCTCAACACTCTGGAAGTGCAGATGGAAAGGGAAGTGTTGTGGATGGGAGTTGGGTTAGCCAACCTACAATATGAGCCACATAGAATTAGATATCACAATAGAATTTCCAGAACTGGCAAGGTATTTAGCTATGCCTATAACCACCATATTTATAGATCTAAGCTGTCCAATATGGTAGCTAATAGCTACTTGCAGCTATTGAAATTAAATTAAATGCAATTAAAATTTTGGTCCTCAGTCTCATTAGCTGTATTCAAGTGTTCAGTAGCCACATGTGGCTACCATATTAGACAGCACAGATATAGTACATTTCTATCT
>NW_006297026.1:470099-470375 GCF_000327345.1 Myotis davidii | reverse complement strand
ATCGATGAGAGAGAAACATCGACCAGCTGCCTCCTGCACATCTCCTACCGGGGATGTGCCCGCAACCCAGGTACATGCCCTTGACCGGAATCGAACCTGGGACCTTTCAGTCCGCAGGCTGACGCTCTATCCACTGAGCCAAACCGGTTTCGGCCCACTCTTCAATTCTTGCTTCTATTTCATATTCGTACTTGTCTCCTGGAACTAATAAAGCTTTATTGCAGTGTTCATCTTCATATTGTTGTCTCATGAGATAGGAAGGCTTCCTTATTCCAG
>NW_006297026.1:440737-469910 GCF_000327345.1 Myotis davidii | reverse complement strand
TAGCCAACCTACAATATGAGCCACATAGAATTAGATATCACAATAGAATTTCCAGAACTGGCAAGGTATTTAGCTATGCCTATAACCACCATATTTATAGATCTAAGCTGTCCAATATGGTAGCTAATAGCTACTTGCAGCTATTGAAATTAAATTAAATGCAATTAAAATTTTGGTCCTCAGTCTCATTAGCTGTATTCAAGTGTTCAGTAGCCACATGTGGCTACCATATTAGACAGCACAGATATAGTACATTTCTATCTCTGCAGCAAGTTCTATTGCACAATGCTGTACTAGATGAAACAGGTTCAGTGAAGGGAAGAGGGTTAGTTCCCAATTCTCAGAGTTGTCTAGTAGGGAAGCAGTCACCAGACACCTTGTCTTTTATGTTAAGTAGAAGAGCATGGCTTTCTATGTATTTCTATCTTTCTCTTAATATTTCTTCTCATTTTTTTTTTGTCTTTTAGCCTGACCTGAGGACAATCCCATTGATTTTAGAGAGAGGGAGAGAGAGAGAGAGAGAGAGAGAGAGAGAGAGCTGAGAGAAGAGAGAAGAGAGAACATCAGTTGGTAGCCTTCCATGTGTGCCCTGACCGGGAATCAAACCTGAGACTTAAGTATGTTCCCTGACCGGGAATTGAATCTGCAACCTTTCGGTGTACCGGAAGACTCTCCAACCATGAATCACACTGGTCAGGGCTTGCTTCTCATCTTCAGATAATTATACCTATATTTTGTTGTTCGTCTAGTACAGTGGTCGGCAAACTCATTAGTCAACAGAGCCTAATATCAACAGTACTTCTTCAAAATAGACTTGCCCAGGTCAAAAATTGACTTCTGCGCCTGGGCCACGAAGTTTCAATTGCACTGTAGGCACGCCCACGCGTGGTATTTTGTGGAAGAGCCACACTCATGGGGCCAAAGAGCCTCGTGTGGTTCGCGAGCCACAGTTTGCCGACCATGGGCCTAGTTACTAGACTCTAGTATATCTGACTGGCAGAAAATGCTGACATGGGTAACCCAAGGTGTTTTTACTCATAATACATTAACATTTAACATTACAGTATGGCAAGGACCTAAATGACCATCAGTTGGCAAGAATTGTGGTGACATTGAAGGAACACATTTTAACTTTAATTCTGCTTTACTTTCTGTGATGGCTACAAGGCATTGCCTCTTTCAGAAGCTAGATGGTAAAATCGCTTGCTTCTGAGGCTTAAATGAGTGAATGAGGAATTGCTAAAGGCACACAATGTTGCATGCCCTCAAAAAAATGTTTTAGAAAGGCTAGGGTGGAAGAGAAAAGTGCAGAAGCAAGATGTTATAAAAGTAACAAAGGGGAGATAAGCTATGATCACCTAGATTCTAGGTAATAGCTATGTATATATGGAAACACCTGGTTTAAACATATGTAAATAGCCTTGGGTAAGATGGGGGCTGGGGACAAAAGAAAAGGCATTCGTTACAAAAATATGGAATATTTGAAGTAATTAAGAGATAAGAGTAGCCATGCATTTGAATTTCTTTTTCTTTGTTGTTATCATTTATTTAACTGGGGTATTCTACACATTATAAATGGAATATGTCAAACTGATTGTTACATTATCTATTTAAAAGTATATGAGCACATTATCTGTTTTATCGCTGTCATTCCTGATTTCTTTTTTTAATATATTGTTATTGATTTCAGAGAGAGGAAGGGAGAAGGAAAAAGAGAAACATCAATGATGAGAATCATTGATCAGCTGCCTCCTGCACCCTTATCCCCACCCCCACCGCCCACTGGGGATTGAACCTCAACCTAGACATGTGCTCTGACTGGGAATCAAACTGCAACCTCCTGGTTCATAGGTTGATGCTCAACTGCTGAGCCATACTGGCCGGGCTGTCATTCTTGATTTCTTAATATAAATTAAGTTGGTTTGCCTATGCTGTCTCAATTAATCATCATTAATGACCTTGTGGCTATAGCCAGAGATGAAAGTATCTCAGAGGAGTAAACGTCTCCGTCTGGTAGCTGCCATCATTTCTAACCCCCTTTTTATAATGAAACAAAAAAACAAAAAACCGTAGCACTGAAAATCAATTACTTGGCAGCAAACCACTGTAGTGCGTTAGTTAGGACATGCCTAGTATTCTTGAGCACAGCCTCATTTTTTCCATATCAAAGAAATTCTACTTTTCCCATAACTCATTCTGCTGGTTCATTCAGCTTCTGTTCATGTTTTTCCAGCCCTCAGCAAGGAAGTAAATAGCCAGCATAAGCATCCATAAGTTGAGAACTTATTGGTTCCTTCTAGATATGTGCTTTGTTTGCTTTCACATATCCAGAAGACATAAATGGAAATCCCCATTGTGCCTTGGAAAAATTCCACCTAGAATCTGAGTTCAGGTCTTAGCCATTAGGATGTGTGCTTTGACAGTATGTATGTTGTCATTTCTCCATGGGCTTATTTTCTTCATTTGAAAACGAGGAGCTTGGACAAGTATTTTGTGGCACAAATTTCATGATTCTCTATGGGAAATATCCCTCTCCCTCAGTGTTTGGAAATTGCTAAATATGTCATCCCTCAGCATAAATGAAAATGCACTGAAAATTACTGAAAACAGCTGCAGTAGAAAATGCCTAATACAACTCATAGTCTCTGTCAGTGAGAAAATTGCAAGTTCCCAAGGAAATTCTCATGAATTCTGACCTTTGTCAGGAGACACTCAGTAAATCAATGTATTATTGATGGACCTGCTGTCATGAATCTATTTTTCTTTCCTTCTCTATACTTATATTGTGTCTGACATGCCCGGCTGATGCCTGCACAGTTACCCTACAGCTTCTCAGAAAAGCAAGCATAGTAGGTGGGTCCCCAGATTCCACAGGTGTTTAGCTTATTGAGCACAAACAAGTAGACTCTAAGGAAAAGAAAGCAGCAATTCCACTGTAGTGTTGGCTTTAAATTAGCCCCTGCACTAGGGTATGTGGGCCCTGTTACATGTGCTCTCATGTGTCCAGTCAAAGGCATGGAAAAGTGAAAAATGCATAAAAGTATAATTATGAAATAGGGACATAAAAACAATCAAATCCAAATCCCTTTCAGTGGCTTCAAATTCAGCCTCAAAGTAAGAACTCTTTTTTACAATTACCTTATGCCTGCCAAATCCAAACCAACCCATCACTTCACCCCATGAATTCATTATTTGATTTAATATTCATAGAATGGGCATGTGGAATACTGGCTCCCCAAAATATCACTGGGACAACATGTTGCCAAGAAAAAGCTTTCTGAGTTTACAGCTTACCACTGGAAGGGAGAACTCCATATTGACAGCATCTAATAGTTTTAGGAGAGGATGGGGAAGCCTGAGATATTGAGACTTCGAGGATTTCCCAGTGGGAAGTGGGGACTTGACTAGGATTGGTTAAGATCATGAGATGACATAGGTTTGAACATGTAGGCATGGCAGGACAGATTTGGAGACAAGAAGTTCAAAAGTCTAAGGGTATAAACTGTCAGTGGATGCTTTCTATTGAGTTACTGGAATAAACAGTAAAACTATTTGCAGCTTGGATATTGGCGGGCAAGGGTCTTTGCAAATGGTAAAGTCATACTGATGACAATGAGGAACAGTAGATGCATGTTAAAGCAGACAGTAAGCTGTGTGGGGTATATGATTTTGGTTCTCAGTACCTATGTTCTGGTTTGCCTATGCTGTCTCAATTAATCATCATTAATGACCTTGTGGTTATAGCCAGAGATGAAATGTGCCCTGCTGCTCTTTAGGTGCTATGTATTTTAAAATTCACAGAGATGAGAAACAAGAATTGAGGGGGGAGGGATAGCTCTAGGCTGGGAGAATGATGAAGAACTTCATGAAGGAGGTAACATTTGAGATAGGCCCTGGTCATTGGTTTTAAGTTTAGAGCAGTGGTTCTCAACCTGTGGGTCGCGACCCCTTTGGGAGTCAAACAACCCTTTCACAGGGGTCGCCTAAGACCATCGGAAAACACATATAATTACATATTGTTTTTGTGATTAATCACTATGCTTTAATTATGTTCAATTTGTAACAATGAAAATACATCCTGCCTATCAGATATTTACATTACGATTCATAACAGTAGCAAAATTACAGTTATGAAGTAGCAATGAAAATAATTTTATGGTTGAGGAAACCATAAAATGGTTCCACAACATGAGGAACTGTATTAAAGGGTTGCAGCATTAGGAAGGTTGAAAACCACTGGTTTAGAGAGTCTAAATGAACCGTGCCCTCTTCAACAGGGTCTGGATCAGCCGTGGGCAAACTACGGCCCGCGGGCCGGATCCGGCTCGTTTGAAATGAATAAAACTATTGAAAAAAAGACCGTGCCCTTTTATGTAATGATGTTTACTTTGAATTTATATTAGTTGACACAAATACTCCATCCATGCTTTTGTTCCGGCTCTCCGGTCCAGTTTAAGAACCCATTGTGGCCCTCGAGTCAAAAAGTTTGCCCACCCCCCTGGATAGTAACCTAATATTTCTTTTTAAAGACTACTTGGCTAGTCATTGCTTCCTTTCTTCTTTAAGTGTTCATTCAAGGCAAGTGAAGACTCCCATTTTGCCATAGTTCCTGGAGGGAAAATGGAAGCAGGGTCCTTGGATGAGGTTCAGCACATATTTTTTAAGGTTCCTGGGCCCTCTGAAGCAAAGTGGCATGTTTCCTTGTCTATTCTTTTTTATAAATGTAGCTCAAAACTTGAGATATAGCTTTTTAGATCCCGGCCTTCTTTACTTTGCTATGGCCTCTATTAGCAGCACCACATAAAAGTCTCCAAAATATCAGCGGGGGAGAAGAGGCGTGTGGTGGTTTGTTAGACTCTGAGGGACTCTGATGAAGGCTGCAAGTCCAAGCAGCTGCTCATTTTCTCATTTGAGCTTTGTGCGTCCCTTTTCTTATCAAGATGACCAAGCTGAAAGCAGAACCCTGTTTTTGGTCAAGTGGTGGATTAGAGACCTCAGAAGCAGGAGCTAGAAAGCTCCAGACAACTGTGGAAGCACTGACTTTCTTTGATTTGCTCTCTCTCTCTCCCCCCCCTCTTTCTCCTTCTCTCTCTCTCCCTCTCTCCCTCCCTCCTTCTCTCTCTCTCTCTCTCTCTCTCTCTCTCTCTCTCCTTCTCTCTCTCCCTCCCTCCCTCCCCACCTCCCTCTCTATCTACTCCCCAAACCTCTGCTGCTGCTGAAGGTAATGGGCGGCAAAGAAATATCTGTGAGTTTTAAAACTCCTAGTTGCTTCAGTGTTGAATGAAATCATCAGGCACCAAGGGAAGAGGAAACACACACACACACACACACACACACTTCTTCACACTATTATTGTAATGGCAGCAAAGGGGGAAAAGATGTAGTATGCAGAATGAAGGACCACTTAAGTAGGAAGATGAGTGAGATCACTTTTTAGGGGTTAGAGGTATGATTTAAGTTTTGAGAATCTGTTCTTAAGGCTATTTCAAGACCAGTTTTAAAAAACACAATGAACAAATTAAGGCAACTTTGTATTTCTTCTGGTCAGGGAACTGATCCTTCAGATAAGACAGATTGGTATTCTGAAGGCATAATAAGGGATTTTCATTTGTGGCATTTAATACATTTTCCAGTTAATTTTTTTTTTCAAAAGTGGGTAAAGTTCCCTCACAGCTCTCTTACTGAGTCGTGTCATATATCTTTAACCAAGCTGAAGACGCATTGAATTGCTGCCCTCCTTACCTTGGAAAGGAAAATGCTATAGCTCCCCCTTGTGCTGTTTGAGACCAAAAACATCCAATTTATCCATAGCCACAGAATTCACTCCTGTAGTGTTCTCAAAGTATCTCCTCAAAACTTTTTTTGGGACTGGAATTTTGCTATTGAGGAAAGTGCCAGGGATTCAGCTAATCTTTTATAACTTATCCCTTATTTCACATTCTCCTACTATGTATCTGAGAGCCTCTTTCTTGGAAGGTCACTCTTTTCTGGCAAACAGTTCCTTTGGGATGATTTTCTTCACAAAGTTATAGTCTTATTATCTTCCACTTAGTATATGAAATCTTGTACCATTTCCTCTCCATATAGGGGCATAGAACTTGTGTTCACTATTGCCTCATCTTGCCCTCTCATGGGAACCACTTCATTCTGTATCATGACTTCTCAGTTTAAAAAGACACCAGTTTCTTTGCTTGTCCACCTCCAGAATAAACATGTCAAGTTCCCCCAAGTCTCTCACACTCTAGTACATGAGTTTGGACTTAAACATGTTGGCTACTCAATAAGTATGTAGACAGGGTGTGTGATGCAATCACACATCGCTTTTTGAAACAATACCCCAATCTCAACCCCACAGTTGACTTGAACATAGGAGCAGGGGAAATGCCACGGTGCTCCCTAATGTATTTTCTTACTTCAAATAATCTTTGAAAGAGATCAATAGTTTTCACATGTGTAGCTATTTTTATATACTGTGGTTCTAGTTCCTGATTTGGCACCTTTACCAATACCTCAAGACAAAGGGAAAAGTCTCATTTTATAGGTCATTTTTCAAATTATGTAAATTAAATGCCAATTGTCATGAAGATTTACACAGTTTTGCAATTATATCTATAGAACAAAACCTTAATGAAATGGCTTCATTAACTTCGTATGCATTTTAAACGCGATAGATAGTTGTCTTCACCTATTCAGTCTCCTGTCTTTTTTAAAAAATATATCTTATTGATTTTTTACAGAGAGGAAGGGAGAGGGATAGAAAGTTAGAAACATTGATGAGAAACATCGATCAGCTGCCTCCTGCACACCCCCTACTGGGGATGTACCCGCAACCGAGGTACATGCCCTTGACTGGAATCGAACCTGGGACCCTTCAGTCTGCTCTATCCACTGAGCCAAACCAGTTAGGGCCAGTCTCCTGTCTTATATAACCTGGCTTGTGTGTCATGTTCAGTTTGATGTTCCAGTAAAAGTTCCATCCCATTTAATTTCACCATTTCCTGTCCTGACATCCATTATTTTAAATTTTTGGACAGTATTTTCTTAAGGAAAGTTAGAATTCTTTGTGCCCAACCATTGAAGAACTCCTACTTGTCCAACTTTATGATTTCCTTGACAAAAGAAAATTTCACTCCACACAGACTGAAAACAAACTCATTGTTTTCTGATATCTATGAAGTTTGTGGTTGGACCATATGAAGCAGCAATGCAAGGTAACACAGGCTAAGTGACAGTCTTATAAAAAGTGAATGCTTTGTGAATTCCGAGGCAGGGAAAATCAGACCTGGCAATCTTCTGAATGATGCAGTATTAAAGGAAGGGTAGAACTAAGACAGAAGTAGGGAGATTATTAGGAAATTCCATGTAGAGAGAAATTGCTACAAGAGTCCAGAAAATATCTGGTCTCTTAAATAACACTAGTTGAATTTTACTTAATATGATTTTCCATGTATTGCCATTTTTTTGTATATTTGTTTTACAACCTCTCTGAGGTCAGAAATATTTTATTGCTTCATCTTCAGATCTTGTTCATAGTCAGTCGCAATAATTGACTAGGTATCATCAAATATTTTGGTTATTAAGTGAATAAACAAATAAATGCAGTACTTAGCAGAAAGTGTGGAAAAAATATTAGGAGGGTTGCAATTTCTGAAAAGGAACTGATTTCCACAAAGCCTCATTTATCATGATTTGAATGTTACAAGTATGCACTTTCTCATGAGAGATCACTCTTTATAAATGAAATCATTTTTAACTTCTGGAAAATAATTTGCATTCTGGTCTCTTAATCAACTATGTCTTATTAATAGTACTAACAAAACAATTTTAAAAGAATGAAAAACAAACCAAAAAATGCTATGCCAAAACTGTCTCTCGGAAAAGGCTCAAAGCTTAAATAACTCCTGGGAACAATTTGCTAGCATGGAGAATTCTTCTCATTTTGGTCAGGGCCTCCTATGGAGAGATTTATGTGCAATGTATGTCAAGAGGCAAAGTAATGGCATTGCCCTGCTATACAATGACTCGGACATTTGCTGAGTGCAGAAATGCACCTTTAAACCAGAGAAAGACACAGAGTCTGCCCTGATCCAATCATTTGGAAAAGCCATGCGCACTGAAGCTGGGACCAAACATAATGACAGGATTTAATTGCTAATGCTCTAGAGGCAATGCACCTCTTTATGTGTTGACCTTTGACCCAGACTTGGGAGAGTGAAAACAGAGAGTGGATGGTTTCCCTTCCCCCTCCTCCCTCTGATCATGTCTGTCTCTAATCCTGTCTACATACTCCTAACGTACAACTTTCCACTCTCATTCTTATTAGTTACTTCCAGCTTTGTAGCCAGGGTGAGAATGAATAGAACATACGGGAAAGTAGCAGGAGAATTGGAGAAGGAAGTGTACACGCAGTGGACAGATGCTTAGAAGCAGGGAGCAGAATTATAACTATTGAAATGAGAGCTGAACTCCTGGTAACCTGATTCTTCTACCCCACCCACCCTAATATTTCATGAGATTTAGGCCTTTCCATCTTTCTGTTCTCTGTTCCCATCTTACCCTTTCCGGTCCATATTTATAATCACTCCCTTCTCTATACCTTCATCTCCCTTTCTCTTCTTACTTGGTTATTTATGAATTGCAAAATCTCAAAGTTAAATTCAAGGCTCTGCCTATTGCACATCTGTACCATGGTAGCTGGGCAGTTGAATGTAGTTGGAGAAAAAACACACAAATACTCTGATTGGTCTCACTGTAAATTCATAACCACTAACCTCAGTTGATCTTTTGTGCTACTCAGCAAAGCTACTGTTCCATTCACTCCCCTGCTTTTTTACAAAACTTTCACACCTTCTTTCTCTTCAAATTTCTGGACTGTTCTCTAGACACACTGGCCTGCTTTCTGTTTCTAACATGCCAAGCACACTTCCAACTGAGAGCCTTTTCATTCATTCTTCCTCCTGCCTAAAGCACTCTGCACCTGTTTGTTCCTTCACTTTCTTTAAGACCCTGCTATGTCATCATTATCATTTAGACCTTCCCAGACCATTTTATATAAGGCAGCAAGCCTATTCCCACTACCACCAGCATATCCTCTTCCCCTTTCTGTTTTCCTTAGCAGTTACCACCACCTGTCATTCTATATATTTTATGTGTGTATAATTTCTATTTCACTGCTAGAATGAAAAGCTTTCTTTTTCTTTCTTTTTAATTTTATCTTTATTGTTGAACACATTACAGATGTCCCTCTTTTTTCCCCCATTAACACTCCACCCCACTCTTGCTTCCCTCCCATACTATTGTCTGTGTCCACGGGTTATGCATATATGCACACAAGTTCTTTGGTTGATCTCTTCTTGCCCCTCCCCCATTCTTCCACCCCCACCTTCCCTCTGAGATTTATCAGTCTGTTGCATGATTCTATGTCTCTGCATTTATTTTGTTCGTCAGTTTATTTTGTTCATTAGATTCCACATATAAGTGAGATCATGTGATACTTACCTTTTTCTGAGTGGCTTATTTCCCTTAGCATAATACTCTCCAGGTCCCTCCATGCTGTCTCAAAGGGTAAGAGTTCCTTCTTTTTTTACAGCTGCATAGTATAGAATGAAAGTTTTATGAGAGCAAATATTTTTCCTTTCTTTTTATTCTTCTCTACTTAAGCTTAACGCAATGCTTGCGAGTATGCCATACATATTTGTTTAGGGAATGAATAGATAGATGAATGCCTGTTGGGGTTTCAGAATCCACTCTTTACATTTGCCAAACCCAGCATATTCAGCTACTCACCCTCTAATATTTTTATATGGTTACTGCCATTTCCAAGCCCAAATTTAATACACGTCATCTAATTGGTGAATAAAATATCTTTTATTTGGACTGTCTTGGGAAACCAATGTGGGTTTTTTTCAAGTCATATATCTTTTATCTGAAGGATCAAAAACATTTACAACTTGAATAAACAGTATTGAGATTTAGTCTGAATAAAAATCACATATTGTTAGTATATTCTACATAGAATCATACTTATTGAATGGAGTCCTCAAAGGAAGCATAGATGATTATTTTCCAGTTAGTTTAAAGGGCTCTGATAGTAGAATTGGCTTATCCAACGTCACTATGTTTATTTGAAAATAAATGTTATTGTGTATCTGTTAGAATGGCTACCATCAATAAAGCAACAAAAAGTGTTGGTGAGGATGTAGAGCAAAGGGAACCCCTATACACTATTGGTGGGAATGCAGACTGGTGTAGCCACTGTGGAAAATGATATGGATATTCCTTTAAAAATTAAAAATGGAACTGCCTTTTGACCTAGCAATCTGGGTATATATCCTAAGAATTTGGAAACACCAATCATAAAGAATATATGCACCCCTATGTTCATAGCAGCACTAGTTACAATAGCCAAGATCTAGAAACAACCCAAGTGCCTATTAGGAGATGGGTGGATAAAAAAAGTTGTGATACATCTACATAATAGAATACTATGCAGCTGTAAAAAAATACGGAACTCCTTTTGCAATAGCGTGGATAGACCTGGTGATTATTATGATAAGAAAAATAAGCCAGACAAAGAAAGATAAATACCAAATGATCTCACTTATATGTGGAAAATAATGAACAAAATAAACTGACAAGCAAAATAGAACCAGAGGCATGGATGCATGGAACAGACTGACAGAAGTCAGAAGGGAGGAGGATGCGCGGGGGGGCCTGGATGAAAGAAGGTGAAGAGATTAGCCAAAGAACATATGCATGGCCCATGGACACAGACACCAGTGTAGTGATGGCCAGAGGGAGGGAGTGGGGCATGGGTAGAGGTTGGTAAAGGGGAGCAAACATGGGGGACATCTGTAATTGTGTCAACAATAGAAAAATAAAAATAAATGTTAGTTGAAGTTTGGTTTTTCAGAGCTCTTATGATTATTGGGGATACCCAGAAATTATTGGAAACTTCTACAGTAATTATATGACCCAGTCTTTTCTACTTACTGCCTATAAGGACGTACACACTGTCTCATTGGTCCTTCATCATTTCTATCTAGGGAGGTTTGCTTGGGTAACTGAGTAGAAATCTCTCACCACATGTTGGATGTGTCTTTGTTCTTCTCGCATGTTTCAAACAAATCCTTGATTTTATATGTGATCACAGTTATAATCAGATGTCAGTGGGAGACATCTAACCTAGAGATGTTACTTTTTCATCGTCACTGAGCCTAAAGAGCCTTCTAGGGTTTATTTATCTACCTTCAAATGTTCTGCTTTTGCGATGAATGCCTTGGGAGTGAGACATGCATGTTCAGATTTAAAAGGTATATTCTCATTGGTCCTCAAGTGTTTCTTACTCTTGAAAGCATGAAATGGTGGGAATTACAAATACAGGTTACAGAGGGTAAATACTCAAAAAACCTGAAAAGTTCTCATTAAATGATCTTAATATAGAATTAATATCCTGGGTTTCTGGGTTCTTGGGCTGTTAAGCATTCTTCCCAAGGGCCAATTTCTCATTTGCTCTATGAATATGAGGCCATGCCTTATCATTTTGCAGAGTTGAGGTAGGTCTGAGAAATCTCACTCCAGAAGATCTTCTCTTTTACAAAATACTTCTCCCACCCTAGGTATGGGTCAAATTCCAGAAAATGGCAGTGAAAGGACATTTCCCCATATCTTTTGTCCCCACTGGGAGCAAGGCCCTTTTTTATTTTGATGTTTACACTTGATATTTAGAGTATAATGCTGTTTAGGTACAGTAAGTGCTCATATCCTTTGTGTCCCTGAGAACACTGGCCACAATACCCTGCATGGAGCAGACACTCAGGAAATCGTAATACACAGCACAGAGCAGATTTTCAGCAAATACTAAATGACCAAGAAGATTAATGTAAAGTGAATTAGTAAGTTAACCGTGAAGCAGACAGTTCGTACTAGGAGTTTTAATCCTTACAGCCAGCTTATTGACACTGTACGTCATTGCTGGGGTCCAACTCCATCAGGTCCAGGGGTCCCTAAAGGTGTGGACGGAGTCGGCAAAGAAGGAATGACATGGAGACAGCGTTCAGTTGATCAGCAGCCTAGCCAGGATCTCTAGCGAAGTTCTGTGTCCATGTTCTCTTGCTAGGTTCTCCAGCCAGGTTCTCCAGGTTCTCCAGCCAGGTTCTGTAGCCATGTTCCCTCACTAGATTCTCCAGCCAGGTTCTGTCCAGGTTCTCCAGCCAGGTTCAGTCACCAGGTTCTAGTCAGGCTCTCTTGCCATGTTCTATCCAGGTTCTGTCTCTAGGTTCTTCAGCCAGGTTCTCTCGCTAGGTTCTGTTGCCAGTTTCTGTCCAGGATCTTTTGCCATGTTCTCTCCAGCGAAGTTCTTCTGTCTCTAGGTTCTGATAGTGCCAAGAAGGTGAGCAAACATATTAAGAACAGTATGCCATATATGCCAGGTCCCTTGAAACAGCAAGGATGGACTGGCTCCCGGCACGTCATGGCTCCAGATTTCATAGGAGTAGTGCAGCTTTATTAGTTTCTGGCTATGTTTTGAGATCAGCAGCTAGCCCAGTGTGTTGCACTAGTAGTAGATCAGTAAAATATAATGGACTGAGTTTATACGTAAAATGAAAGAAAGGCACTTTGGCTTTCATAACTTTTTAAAAATGTTTTTGGAATTAATTTTAGAGAGAAGAAGAGGGAGAGAGAGAGAGAAAAAGGGAGAGAGAGGGAGAGAGAGACATCAGTGTGAGATAAAAACATCCAAAGCTGCCTCCTACACTGGGGATCGAACCGGCAACCCAGGTATGTGCCCCAACTGGCAATCAAATCCACCACCTTTTGATGCATGGGCCAACACTCCAACCAACTTAGCCACACTGGCCTGGGCTGACTTTTGAATATAGCTGCCATCCATATATTTTTAATTTGATGTGGGAGTGGCAAGGGAGGAGGTATATCACTACTGCTGAAGTTTATAGTCACATAGTGCTCTTCAGTGGAGTTTTAGAGAACTGATACATTTTAGTTTAAAACCTTCTTAAAAAGAGCAATCAAAGGAAACCCCAAAAGCCTTTGGGTGATGAGGCAGAATCAAGCAGGTGATTTAAGCTTAAAATGTGCTAGGAAAAGTGAGCAGTGGTTAGATCCCTCAGCTGTGCATCAGCAAGATGTTTCTTTTCTTTTTTAAAAATATATTTTATTAATTTTTTTTACAGAGAGGAAGGGAGAGGGATAGAGAGTTAGAAACATGGATGAGAGAGAAACATTGATCAGCTGCCTCCTGCACACTCCCCACTGGGTATGTGCCCGCAACCAAGGTACATGCCCTTGACAGGAATCGAACCTGGGACCCTTGAGTCCACAGGCCAACGCTCCATCCACTGAGCCAAACCGGCCAGAGCCAGCAAGATGTTTCTTAATCTTAATGCTCAGTGGGCTCAAGGAAGTCTCCTTTATTCTGGAATGGAATGTAAGCAGGTTGAACTGTGAAGAATGAATGATGAACAGAAACATCATTTTTTAATACATGTGTCTCTTAAATGTGTTTTTGAAGGCAGGGAATGGAAATGTCAAGAGGGCCTGAGATTATTTCAGCTATCATTAGAAATTACAATTCTTGATAAATACAGATCAGCTGTGATTAAAAAATTTGAATGCAGACTGGAAGTGGTTCTGGGGTTACATGTTCATTTTCTCAAGTGGTCAAAATTGCAACAATTAATACGTTTTTTGTGTGGAGAAGAAATAGTTTAAACTATTACTAAGCATTAAGGTAGGACAGTGAGGACTATATACAAATAATCCAGATTTCTCGAATTTGAAGTTATGCTTGAATGTTTTTTCAGCCTCATTTCCACCATGATAAATATGATTGTCTTTTCACTTTGATTCATGTACACTTTTGTATATGGATGGGTGCAATCCCTACTTCCCTGAACACAGCTTAATAGATAAAATATTTGATAAAACAAAAATTTCATTAATTGATTCCATGAATTTTTAGTTTTTGATAATTTGGACAGGGTCTAAGCAGACATTTCCTTTGGTATTACTCACAAAAACCAGATTTGCTGAGCAAGTTAATAACATAGACAAGATTTAAGAAGAATATTTAACTATGTAGGAGGAAACATAACGTCTAATCAATTCTTGGTCACATGCTTTCTGATATAAGCATTTGTTGTGCTAGGTGCCAACCTATTTATTAACTCAGATTGGTTCACTACTTAGTTATCCAGAAATTTTTAATTTTGAGTGATTAAGACATTAAGTATATCTGAACCTCCCCCACTGGTTTGAGTATAAGGATTTAGCTCAGATTATATGGGCCCTGTGGCCAGAGCTAGCTGTAGGAACCTCTCTAATCTATATATGATGGGCAAGAAATTGTTACTTATACTTATTTTTGTCAATGAGCCAGATACTCTAGAGTTGACCATGGTGTCTGGGATATTAGTCACTAATATAACTTTTTTTGAGTCACTAGGGTATCCTATAGAGGGCTAAGTGTGAAGGAGCAGGCAGTGAGGGGCATTGATTTTGATACCTCATAGCCTAAATTTTTGAAGGATCTCTAAACAATGTCTTTTTAACATATGTGTTCAGTGCTCAATACAAGTGGGCTTATTTTTGTGGCCTTTGGAAGGAGCCATTGTATTTTAGGGAGAAATATTCATCAATAACAGGGTGATGTATTGGTTGTTAGGGACAGCAGTATATCTGAAGTCCATTTTCATATCTTCCTAGAAAACTCAGGGCTTTGGAAATAATTCCTTTACTTACTTAGTACTCAAAAGTCTGTCCTTGTCTTGAACACCTTGTTACATATGTTTTTGGAAGGCTGGGATATTTGGCTGAAAGTTTTCTGTATATTTTTGACCATGTTGAACATTTGACAAGCAGAGTTAGTTACTCATTGTGGGGCCTTTTTTTTTTAACCTTTTCGGGAACACTTAGTAGTTCTACCTTGACTTTTTACATGTAGGATGTGGTGATCTTAGTCCAGTGTCATGGTGCTGTTCCTCATAATCTGATTGGACTTTCTCTTTTCTTACATCAGTGACTTGCTGTCTTACTGTTCCCTTTTACTTACTTTCTGTTAGGGTGATGTTAGGGACCCCATCAGATACTGAACAGAATTGTCAGATTCATCTGGCTTGTCCTGAAGCAGGCAGTGTACATGGAAATGTTAATATGCAAAGAACTGAGGTTACAGATTTATCACTTCGTGAGACTAATGAAATGTTGCTAAGGGGAAGATGAGTGGTGTGTTTGCAAAGCCTAAGAACTTATTTGGAGAGTTCTTGGACTGAGATTAGAATGCTTCGCGTTCTCATGCCAGAAATGACCCAATTCAGGAAAATTTGATACACCCAACTTGTTGGCATATATGTCTCACTGGTGGTTTGAAGGGAAGGCAACTGGGGAATAGAGAAATGGTATTACTTCAAGAAATTGACTTACTCTAGCTTGTGGAAGGTGAATACCAGGCATTTTATGTTAGTTGCAAAATGTAATCAATTGGTGGAGAATGTGGAAGCAATTCTGGCCAATCAGAAGAACAATGCTAGACTCTGATTATGAAAATGGTTACTTTACAGTTGAATTCCATGTTGTCTGGAGCGCAAAACAGATCTCACACTTACTTGCCCAGATTCTGGGTAAAATGCCTTGTATTTACTTGTCCATGGATGGCTAAGTATGTTCTGATGGTGTTCACATAATAATTTATGGAAAAGAGATTATGAGACCTAAGGCCTGCTAGAAGTTGTTTCATATGATTTTTCCAATTTGCTTATGTTTGTGGTCCAGGTATACTATAAAGCTTCTTTTTTTATTTTTTTTTTATTGCTTAAAGTATTACAAAGGGTATTACATATGTGTCTTTTTTTTTCCCCGCCCTTGACTATCCCCTGGCCTCCCCCACCCCCCAGCGTCCCATGTCCATTGGTTATGCATATATGCATGCATACAAGTCCTTTGGTTGATCTCTTATACCCCTCCCTCCTGCCCCCCAACTTTCCCCGGCCTTCCCGCTGCATTTTGACAATCTGTTCGAGGCAGCTCTGCCTCTGTATCTATTACTGTTCAAAAGTCCAGGTATACTATAAAGCTTCTTGACAGTACTTCTCAGCCCAGCTGATCCTTGGAATCTACTGGTGATTCTACTTTAGACAGGTGAATATGAACATACTTGCAGGTATGAGAAAAGCAGGATCAAAGATACTGGAGATGGTCTGTTTAGTACATATTTCACCCATGTTGAGCACAACCAGTTTACTTCTAGGCCATACAGTGATGCATTAAGGAACAGAAAGTAGAAATATGTTAATTAGGACTTAGTAAGAAATTTATGGATGTTTGAGTGCTGACTTGGTTTTGCCCCTGTTATAAAGGCCAAAAGGATACTAGGCCATTGACTTCTTTCCTTTTTTAACCTGGGGAATTCTTCACTCTACATGGATTATACTGACCTTGAAACTTTGGACATACCTCCATAGTAACAGTGAAGGCAACATTTGAGCCAATAGGAAATTCTCCACTCATCACATCCTGTTTTTATAAATCTTTTATACTTGTGTTTGCTTATTCAGTAGTAAAGCATAGTAAACACAATCTTGAACTGATTCTCGGTCATCATTTTACTTTCAAAATTGTGATGAGTTTTTCATGGTCTTGCTCAGCATGACTTCAAAATTTTTATTTCCCGGCACTTATCATGAAAATGTGGATATCTTAGACCAGGGGTGGGCAAACTTTTTGACTCGAGGGCCACAATGGGTTCTTAAACTGGACCGGAGGGCCGGAACAAAAGCATGGATGGAGGATTTGTGTGAATTAATATAAATTCAAAGTAAACATCATTACATAAAAGGGCACGGTCTTTTTCTTTTCCTTTTTTAGTTTTATTCATTTCAAACGGGTCGGATCCTGCCCGCAGGCCGTAGTTTGCCCACAGCTGTCTTAGACCATACCAGGTCATCTTAGCGTGTGGGAACTAGAGATAGCCTGTTCTTTAAAACCTGCTTTAAGCAGTGATAGTTTAGGATCCCACATGGTGTAGAGTGTGTAGACTTTCCCCAGTTCCATGTGAAAGAAAGGAATATAACTGCATTTGGAAGGAGGAGACTGATTAACTATTAGTGGACAATGTATAAAGTCCTCTAGATTTCTGGATATCAAGAGATATTCACCTGGCCCTGGCCAGTGTGGCTCAATTGGTTGGAGTGTCATCCAGTAAACTGAAAGGTTTTGGGTTTGATTACTGGTAAGGGCACGTACCTAGATTGCAGGTCCGATCTCCTGTCAGGGCATATATGAGAGACAGCCAATCCATGTTTCTATCTCATCTCATCTCATCTCATCTCATCTCATCTCATCTCATCTCATCTCATCTCATCTCATCTCATCTCATTTCATCTCTCTCTCTCTCCATTCCTTTCTCTCTAAAATCAATAAACCTATCCTTGGGTGAGGTTTAAAAATAAAATAGAGATATTCATCTGTTATTGGGTTGAGGGCCACATAGTGCCTCCCACTTTCTTATTCACTTATTGTGGTTACCCTGTAGGGTCATTCTATGACAGGAAGATTAATATATTATATGCATACACTTGAGACACTGTTCATTATGCTCTTCACCTATGTATTGAAAACCTTCCAAGTGTTTAATTATGTCAGTTGAAGTGGGGAAATTAATACAGAATTAATTTAGTATTGCAGTGGAAAAGAGATTTAGTGTATAGGAGTAGAGTTGAATTCTAGCCAAACATTTCTCTAATAGATTAAATAATTTTTTCTTAATTGTTTTTCAACAGTGACCTTACTTTGGGAATCAAGACTCTGCCCTCATGCAACTGTGGACAGCTCTTGAAGGATATTGGTTTTATCACTAAAGATGTGGGTATCCAGAACCTGAAGAGACTCTAGTATAAAACCAACACTAGAAATAGAATTACTCTGTATAGAGAACTAAGGTACCATTGCTTTAGTGTTGTCTCCAGAGGTGAATTTGCAAAACAACTTGGAACTTCAAGTTTGTCAATAATTCAGGATACGTATATTTTATCTATAAAGAAAATATGGCTGCTATAACAGTACATGGTTTTGTTCAAATATGCAACATGGATACTGGGGTGTCTAAATTGAAAGAAGCATTTATTGAAACAATGGAAAGAAAGAAGAAAGCTAGATTGGTGATTCATTTCAGCACTGGAGAACATACAACTTTTCAGCTAGGTAATAATATTAAAAACATAGTCTTTAGATCCTATGGAGAAAATCAAAATTACCTGCATTTAACTTTCAAAAATAATAGCTTCTTGTTTATTAGAAAATTATCCTCTAGAGACGCTAAAAATTTGACAATGTTCTTAGAGAGAGTCCATCAAAATAATCTTCAATCACCCATGAGAACTGATATGGGTAGAAGTGTCTTCGCCAACACAAGAACACAGAAGAAAATCAATAAAACTTTATTTGACAAAGTCTACCAGAAGTTAGTAAGTGGATTTTTTGAGCTAGGAGAAGGAAGTAGTACACCTGACCTTCAGAAGTTGCTTTTGGATACATCAAAATTATCAATGCTTACTTTCAAAGAGTCATTAAAAGAGGGATTAAGGAAGAGAAAAAGGATGGCATCATCTGATTCAGATATATATGGGGAATTCCAGGAAGAGGATAAATCTGTAGGAAACAAGAAATCCGAGACAAATCCCTTGAAGTATGTAGTTGATGATGAGAAGGAAGAAATGTGGTTGGAAGAGTTAAAAGAAAGTAAATTAGATTATTTATTTGAGACCAATTCTACTGGAAATCCTTACCTAGATGGCACTTGTTTTCTTCAAACTCTCGCTGAGAAAATATATTTGATACTTCTATTGAAATCATTCTGTAGTGAGGATGATCCAGAGTGGGAGAGACTCAAGATGACCTTTGACTTTTATCCAGAGAAACTATGTCAAGGCCTCCCCAATTTGGGAAACACCTGTTACATGAATGCAGTTTTACAGTCACTATTTTCTATTCCATCCTTTGCTTATGATTTACTCTATCAGGGTTTCCCATGGAGTGAAATCCCCCTTGATGCTCTTAGCTTGTGCCTGTCACATTTGCTTATTTTGAAAGACATTTATAGCATAAAAACCAAGGAGAGATTACTTGGCAATATTAAAAATGCCATTTCAACAGTTGTAGAGATGTTCTCTGACAACGCACAGAATGATGCTCATGAGTTTTTAGGTCACTGTTTAGATCAGATGAAAGGCAACATGGAAAAATTAAATATAATTTGGATGACTAAAACTGAATCTGAAGAAGAAGATTCACCCCAACAGTTTTTTGCTGACAATGCTGTCACCAAAAGGCTTGTTTGTCCTGTCACCACTAATTTTGAGGTTGAGTTGCTGCACTCTATTACTTGTAAAGCCTGTGGTCAGGTTGTTCTCAAGACAGAAGTTAATAATTATCTCTCCATCAACCTTCCCCAAGGAACAAAAAGACATCCTTTGTCTATTCAGTCTACTTTTGATCATTTCTTTGGAGCAGAAGAGCTTGAGTATAGATGTGGGAAGTGTAACCACAAGACTTCTGTTTCAATGCACAAATTCAGTAGGCTACCCAGGGTCCTCATTGTTCATCTGAAACGCTATAGCTTTAATAAGTTTTGGTCATTAAGGAAGAATGACCAGGAAGTCATTATTTCTAAATATTTAAAGGTGTCTTCTCATTGCACTGAAAGTACCAAACCACCTTTTCCCTTAAACAAAAATGTACATATTAGGGAGTTCCATTTGTTAAATTTCTTTAATAAGATTAATTTTGAAATCCTTAAGTCATTGACACCTTCAACAAAATTGACCTCAAAATCCAAGGATTGCTTGGCTCCACACATTGAATCAGACAAAGAGTCTGAACCACAAAAGGACCAGATTTTTGAGTTAAGCAAAGAACAGAAGGAAAACAACCTGGGAGAACACTCTGAACTGACTACAGCAGAGTCCCTCTTGGTAAACTCAGGATATGACACAGCCATTGAAAAAGAGCCATTAGTTCCAGGCTTAATGAGGAATCTGGAAAATACCAACCTTTCTGTGGTCCGTGAAGATGAAGGTAAACCCACCAGTGGCTCAGACACATCTGAAGAAGTTCATCTTCAAGAAGTCCCTAGAAATCCAAAACGAAAGAAATATGAGAATGCCAATATGTTTGCAGCTGTTGATAGTGTCACGGAGACTACTGAAGATTTTTCTGAAGATGAAAAAAACAAAATTTCAGAAGAGTTCTCAAATGTGCCTGGACAGACTCTACAGTGTGAAAAGAAGAGAATCTATGAAGAAACCATTTGGCAGGCACTGCTTCAAAGCCTTCCAAAGGCAGGTGCCCAGTGCCACACAGATAACCTTACAAGACCTACAGAATTAAGTCTCCAGGAGGCCAATGTGAATTCCCAAGGTGCATCGGGTTCCAATAAAAACCCGGGACACAAAGACTTTTTAGCTAAGAAGAGAGAAGCTAAAGCCAAGAAACCAAATCCCAAGATAAGAGATCGTAATGCTTATCGGCTCATTGGTGTTATTAGCCATCTTGGTCATACCCTAAATTCAGGCCATTATATCAGTGATGCCTATGACTTTGAGAGGAAAGTCTGGTTCACTTATAATGATATGCAGGTATCAAGTATCCAGGAAGTTGTGATGCGGGAGTCTAGGCTTCGCACTGGGTACATTTTCTTTTACATGCACAATGATATTTTTGAAGAGCTGTTAGGAAGGGAAGAGAACTCCCAGCCTCATAGCACAGAGGCAGGGGAGACCCATCAGAAAGAATAAAAAGGACAAACTCCTAGGTGCACAAATCTGCTTGACTGCCTCACTAGTTACCACTTCTTCCGTGGAAAGAAAATTCTGAGCTTTAGCTGAAGATGCAGAGGCAGTTAGCATCTAGGACCAAAGTTCAGGCAGAAACACTTATGGCAAATCTCCATTCTAACCCTGATATAGATACCTCAATCCCACAGTTCCAGTTGCTAAACATCCTTTCCTGCTAGTAGACTAGAATTGTTCTTTCCATATTCTAATGTAGTGGATTCCAAGTGCAGTCCTTGAACCAACAGCATCAAGCACATGAAGGAACTTGCTGAAATGAAAATTCTTATTCTGTTATAAAACTACTTATTCAGAACCTCTGGGGGATGGGATGGGTAGCAATTTCATGTTGAGAAAGTAGGACAACCACTACTGTAGTGTGTATAGCATATTGGTGTGCTTTGATGTATATTTGAAATGTTTATATTTGTAATGAGGTTTGACTACATCTTTTTGTTTATTATATTCATGTATGTATTTTCTTTGGAAACCTGTTAATATCAAAACACACACACAAAATTACTCTTCTGCTGATCATACTTAGCAATTTGATACCTCCTTTTCCTCTATGCCAAAGGGGTTATATATCACTAAGCTTAAACCTTGAGGACGGAGAAGTTGATCCGCCCTCAAGAAATTGACCAACTTTTTCTATTTGTCTGCTAGCAAGCTGTTCTTGGTTAACTGAGCCCATTTTGCCATTTTGGTCTTCTTAGAGGGATGCTTGCATTGCCTCAAAGAAACATTGATTACCAGAACTTTAACTGAAGCTTTGCACAATCCTCTTCATTTAACACTATAATACTAGTTCCATATTTCTCTTACTTCTCTGTACCTTATAACATGGTGGCCTTATTCCTTCAATGAGCAAGGAGTAAATGCTTTATTTTAATAAAAAATGTTTTATTTCAGAGAGAGGAAGAGAGGTGGAGAGAGAAATAGAAACATCACCAGACATCAATACATGCTTTAAAATGGATTTGTAGGATTTGAAAGTCTTACTTGTGACTGATTTGATACATTGTCAAAAATGTGCACCTGCATATGATCTGCTTCTGGGTGAAAGTTTCATGGATCCTGGGTTGGCCATATTCTGTTAGAGTTCCCTGTGATTCAGACATTTAATAATTCTGATATTAAACATGTACCATCTCTGTAACCCAGACATTCCCTCCCTTTCAGGCAGTGAATCTTTAACAACTTGTACCTTTGTTATGAACAAAATAATTGTAATAAGGGGCTATCTCACATTACACTGAGGGGTTGAATTTTGGTCCTACCTTTAAAAACATGGGTATCCCTCCTTGCGTATGGGATATGGTCTTTACTAAGCCAAGAGCTTGTTGATGTTTTTTATCACAAAGGCCTTTAAAGGGATGAACTGGAATTTAATAGTGTGAGAAAGTTAGAAAATGCCCTCTGAGGGAACACCAGATTCCAAAGTTTAGGAATTCTACTGTTCAGGGCATGTATCTAGAAGGTATGAATGGGACATTAAGATTGATGAGGTAAATAGGAGTTTCCTAGATTGAATTAATCACTCTCATGGAAGAAGGTGTTGTAGACACAATAATGAGAGACTTGTTCCACCTGTGTAGTACTTCAGCAGCTGGACTGGTTGAAGGATAAGACTGAAGCTATACTTAGAGGAGGAGAGTGACAGTTTCGTTTCTCAAATTTAAGCTTTTGATTTCTCTAGAATAGTTAAATCTGAGCCCAGTTACATAGACATCAAAGTAGGAGTTTTGGTAAGAGTGAGGGAAAAGTCATTTTGTTTTGAAAGGAAAATGAAGATGCCAATATTTTTAAGAGATTTAAATTTTTTTTGGTATGGTGTATAGAGTACTATACATACTGAACATGCTGCTCTTCAGTGTTTAGCACTTATAATTTAGGGCAAATCAAAAGATTAAGAAGATGGTTGGGATACCCATGAGAGGGAGGATCTGTCCTGGACAGGTGGCTTGGATGGAATTCATCATTGCCCTGTGAGAAGAAATTCTGACTGTACAATACAATGAGTGGCTATATACTATTTACTGGTTTTATTGTTGTTTCAAATAAAAGATTAAAATAATTCAATTACTCTGGTTGTTATTTATTATGGATTTTAATTGTTCTCTAATTTACAGATCAGGTTTCTAGGTGATCCATCGCTATAAAAACTTTGTCATTCAGTGTATTAGTTTTCTGTTGCCTCTGTAACAAATTACAACAAACTGAATGGCTTAAAACAATATAAGCTTATCTTCTTATAGTTCTGGAGGTCAGGACTTCCAGATGGATGTTACTGGGTTAAAATCAAGATATTGGAAGGGCTACAATCCTTCTGAGTTCTCTAATGAGACAATCTATTTCCTCACCTTTCCCAGCTTATAGAAACTGTCATCATTCATAGCTTCATTTCTCCACCATCATAGCCAGTAATGTCAGGATGAGTCCTCACACTGCTATCTCTGGTTCTCCCTCTTCTGCCTTCCTCTTCCACTTTTAAGAACCACAGTGAGAGTTGGTTCACCCACATAATCCAGGATAATCTTTAATCTGCTATGTGGATAGCAATAAGAACTAATAGATGGTTTTAGGGGAAAATAGCTCAGACAGGTTCACACCAGGACCGTGGTCTAGAACATCACTCTCTAGTGTCTACATCCATCCTCTACCAATCTGGTCATACTTCCACTCCCCATGTTGACCCTAACAATAAAAATGTTTCAAAAGAGAAGTCTTAGCAATACATGTTTCTGTAACCTAGCAGAGTGCATTATTTCCCCCACTAAAGTTCCAGTGGCTGGAAAGCAGCAGTGGGATTGTGACCTCCAGGTAACCCTGTTTGCCACTTCAATTCAGAAGCAATGCATGAGTGGTACAAGGGGATTCACATCTGGTGCCAGGCACTGGGCATCACTTTGCTAGGCAGCAACAGCACTGTGTCCATGCAGGATGAGGCCTCCCCCCATTGCAAGATAGAGTTTTAGCTTAAGTAGCCTCATAAAAAGATGTTATACCTGAGATACAGGTAACTCTTTCAAACTTAATGTGTGTACATATATCCTATATAATAAAACCCTAATATGCAAATCAACCAAATGGCGGAACATGGCAGAACAACCCGCAGAATGACAGGTTGCTACGACATACACTGACCACCAAGGGGCAGATGCTCAACACAGGAGCTGAACCCTGATGGTCAGGCACTCCCACAGGGGGAGCACCACTCAGTCAGAAGCCAGGCTCACAGTTGGCGAGCACAGTGGTGGGGACAGGAACCTCTCCCGCCTCTGCTGCCAGCGGGTGGTAAGGAGCGATGAGTCCCAGACTGCAAGAGGGCACAGGCTGGGCTGAGGGACCCCACCCCCGACCCCCCTCCAGTGCAAGGATTTCATGCACCAGGCCTAGTGATTTCATGCACTAGTATATATATATACTAGTATTTATGAATAGAGAGATTTATTTAAGGAATTGGCCATGCAATTTAGGACTGGTAAGTCTGAATTCTGTATTGCAGGTCTGCCAACTAAAAACGCAGACAGGAGTCAATATTACAATCTTGAGTCTGAAATCCATAGGGAAAGCTGACAGCCTGAACACTGCTGCAGTCTTAAGGCAGAATTTCTTATTTGGGAAACTTAAAATTTACTCTTAAGGCCTTCAACTAAATGAATAAGGCCTAACCACACTATCAAGAGTAACATTTACTTAAATTTGACTGACTATAAATGTTATTCACATCTACAACATTCACAGGAACACATATTATTGTTTGATTAAATAACTGGGGACTATAGCTCACCAAGAAGACACATAAAACTAAACATGTGTTACGTAAGTCCTCAAACTCAGTGAGCCTTAAGAAAAGCAAGGGTGAGTTTCCAAGATGTCAGGAGAGCAGGTGGAAGTTACACTCATCCCTTGGCAGGACAAAACCAGAATTACAACTACATTATAGAACAATCAACTTGAATAATCAACTGAAGTCTAGCTGTACAGAAGTTTTGTGATAAGGACTTACATAAGAAGCCACATCTGGACTACCTAATGAAATTCTACTGGCCTCATGCTGATAACTCCCTGAGACCTTGCCTTATCACAAGGGCCCATAGGCTCAGGCAAGTGGCAGCTGGCCTTGATGTACCTTGAGAATTTTGCTGAGTATCCCCAGACCCATCACTGGAGCTGAAAGTTAATCTCTATCAACCTGGTGAACATCACTTCCCCTACCTAGTAACTCACTGAGAACCTGCATCATACAACTAGCATAGCTTTTCCAGTGGCTGAGACTACCATGAGCTGGTAGGCATAAGCTGATCTCAGGGTGCTGTGGGCTTTTACTGACCTGCTGCCAGGGTTGGTACTTGTGGAAGCTGCCCTTGGTATGCAGCTTGGTCCTCCCCAACACATCCAGGCCCAGCAGAGGTAGCCACAAACTGTGGATTGTTTTGTAGCTCCTAACAGGTATCCCAGGACCAGTCACAGGCAGTGTCTGACATTGATCTGCACCAGAGACCCTCCCAACAGCCCTCAGAACCAACAAACTCAGTGGCAAGCTTCAGACTACATTATAGCATGAGGCAATTAGCTCCATAAGCAGTACAACAATAGGCACCAGAATCTGCTGCAGCAAATTCCACTTTGTGTGGTCAGCACCTGCACGGCAGCTCGTACACTGTTGTTGAGGTCAATCATCATAGTCAGCCAGCCTGATGATCAACACCACCCAGAAATGGGCAAGCAGCAATCAAGATTCGACAACAGAAAGGATCAAACAGCTCACACAAGGGACCTTCCCGGAGAACCTAACTCAGGTGATTAGGAAGACTTTATTTGAGCCCCTTAAGGCCACCTTATCAAGACTGGAAGACAAAGCAGATCTACTTAATACATGAAAACAAATATAGAGAGGCAATCAAAATGGGTAGACAAAGAAACATGCCCCAAATGAAAGAATAGGAGAAATGCCCCAAAAAAGAATTAATGAAATGGAGGTAAGCAATATGCCAAATACAGCATTCAAAGCAATGGTTATAAAGATGCTCAAGGCACTTGGAGAAAAAATGGATGAACTCAGTAAGAACATAACTGAGGAGATAGTCAGTATAAAAAATGACATATACTTATATCTGACAAAATAGACCTCAAAGTGAAGGTCATAACAAGAGATAAGGAAGGACACTTCATAATACTAAAGGTAGCAATTCAACAAGAGAATATAACTCTGATAAACATATATGCACCCAATACAGGAGCACCCAAATACATAAAAAACTTCTGGAAGATATCAAGGGAGAGATTGACAGCAATATAGTTATAGCAGGGGACTTTAATACCCCCATTGACATCACTGGATAAATCCTCTAAACAAAAAATCAGCAGAGAAACATAAATCCTAAATGACTCACTAAATGAGATGGAATTAATTGACATCTTCAGAACATTTCACCCAAAGCTATAGAATATACATTCTTCTCAAGTGCACCCGGGACATTTTCAAAGATAGTCCACATATTGGGACACAGGCAAAGAATCTTCAAATTCAAGAAGATAGAAATCATATCAAGCATCGTCTCCGATCACAATGGCATAAAAAAAAAAAAAAACAGCAATAAACTATTTAACCCTACAACTAAAAAAAAAAAAAATAGAAAGAGAACATCAAGAAAAGCCCAGAGTGAGAAGAAGGAAGGAAATAATAAAGATTAGAGTGGTAATAATAATAAAGACAAAAAAAACCCAGAACAATACAAAAGATCAATAAAACCAAGAGCTGGTTCTTTAAAAGGATAAACAAAATTGACGAACCTCTAGCCAGGCTCACCAAGAAACAAGGGAGAGGGCCCAAATAAACAAAATCAGAAATGAAAGAGGTGAGTAACAACAGATCCCAGAGAAATACAAAGGATTGTTAAAAAAATACTATGAACAACTCTACTCCAACAAACTGGACAACCCAGACCAAATGGACATATTAGAAAAATACAAGCTTCCAAAACTCAATCAGAAGTATAAAAAAACCTGAATAGGCCAATAGTTACTGATGAATTTGAAGCAGTAGTCAAAAATCTTCCAGCAACAAAAGCCCTGATCTGGATGGCTTTATGGAGGAGTTCTACCAAACATTCAAAGAACTAAAACCTATCCTCCTCAGAATATTCCAAAAAATTCAAGAAGAAGGCACACTTCCAAGCTATTTCTATGAAGCCAGCATTACCCTAATTCTAAAATCAGATAAAGACACCACAAAGAAAGAGAACTGCAGGCCAATATCCCTGATGAACATAGATGCTAAAATCTTCAACAAAATTCTAGCAAATCAGATCCAACATTACAAGAGGAAGATCATACATCATGACCAAGTGGGAATTATTCCTGGAATGTAAAGATGGTACAATATCTGCAAATCAATAAATGTATACATCACATAAATTTAGAGACAAAAATCACATAGTCATATCAATAAATGCAGAAAAAGCATTTGACAAAATCCAACACCATTTCTTGATAAAAACTCTCAGCAAAGTGGGAATAGAGAGATCATACCTCAACATAATAAAAGTCTTATATGACAAACCTATAGCCAACATCATACTCAATGGGCAAAAATTAAAACCATTTCTGCTAAGAACAGGAACAAAACAGAGATGCCCACTTTCACCACTCCTGTGTGACATAGTACTAGACGTTCTAGCCATAGCGATCAGACAAGAAGAAAAAATAAAAGGCATCCAAATTGGAAAAGAAAAAATAAAACTGTTATTATTTGCAGATGACATGATATTGTGCATAGAAAACCCTTAAGACTCCATCAAAAAACTACTAGGCTTAAAAAAATTAATTCGGCAATATAGCAAGATATAAAACTAACACCCAGAAATTTATGGCTTTTTTATGCACAAATAATGAACTCATAGAAAGAGAAACTAAAAAACAATCCCATTTACCATTGCAACAAAAAAATTAAGATACCTAGGAATAAACTTAACTAAACATTAAAAAACCTGTACTCAGAAAACTACAGGACATTGAAAAAAGAGACAGAGGAAGACATAAACAGATGGAAGAACATACCGTATTCATGGATTGGTAGAATAAACATCATTAAAATGTTCATACTACCCAAATAAATTTATAAATTTATAATTTTATCAAGTCAATGCAGTCCCCATTAAAATACCAACAGCATATTTCACAGACCTAGAACAAACTCTCCAAGTATTCATCTGGAATAAATAAAGACCCTGAATAGCCACAACAATCCTAAGAAGAACAAAGTTGGGGGAACACAATGCCAGATATCAAAGTATGTTACAAACTACTGTTCTCAAAACTGCCTGGTACTGGCACAAGAACAGGCCAGAGAGCCCAGAAATTGACCCAAGCCATTATGCTCAATTAATTGCAATGGAAACTAAGGAGAAAATAAACAAATTACTATATCAAAATAAAAAGCTTCTGAACAGGAAAAAAAAACCCTCAACAAAACAAGAAATCAGTCACTTCAATAAATGGTGTTGGGGAAATTGGTCAGATACATGCAGGAAAAAAAAATGAAACTAGATCACAAACTTACACCATACACAAAAATAAACTCAAAAGGACTTAAATGTAAGACGGGAAACAATAAAAATATTAGAAGAAACCATAGGCAGCAAAATATAATACATACATCATAGCAATAACTTTGCCGATACAGCTCCTAGGGCAATGGAAACTAAGGAGAAAATAAACAAATTACTATATCAAAATAAAAAGCTTCTGAACAGGAAAAAAAAACCCTCAACAAAACAAGAAATCCCACTGCATGGAAGATCATATTTGCCAATGTTATCTCTGATAAGGGTTTAATCTACAAATTTACCGAGAACTCATACAACTTAACAAAAGGAAGATAAATAATCCAATAAAAAAATGGGAAAACAACATAAGTAGACACTCTTTGAAAGAGGACATACAGAAGGCCAGGAGACATATGAAAACATGCTCAAACTCACTAATCATCTGAGAGATGCAAATCAAAACAACAATGAAGTACCATCTCACACCTGTCAGAATGGCTATCATCAACAAATCAACAAACGACAAGTGCTGGAGAGGATGTGGAGAAAAAGGTACCCTCATGCACTGCAGGTAAGAATGTAGACTGATGCAGCCACTGTGAAAAACAGTATGAAGTTTCTTCAAAAAGTTAAAACTATTACTTCCATTTGACCCAGTAATCCCACTTCTAGAAATATATCCCAAGAAATCAGAAACACCAATCAGAAAAGATATATGCACCCCTATGTTCATAGCAGCACAATTTACAATAGCTAAGATTTGGAAACAGCCTAAGT
>NW_006297026.1:396058-440720 GCF_000327345.1 Myotis davidii | reverse complement strand
CATTTGCAACAGCATGGATGAACTTGGAGAGCATTATGCTACTTGAAATTAGCCAGCTGGAGAAAGATAAATATCACATGATCTCACTCATATGTGGGATATAATGAACAACATAAACTTATATACAAAAATAGATACAGAAACAAAGAAACACCAAAGCACAAAGTTCCAAACAAGATGAACCCAAGGAGGCTTACACCAAGACACATCATAATAAAAATAACAAAATTTAAAGACAAGCCCTAACCAGTTGGGCTCAGTGGTGAGAGCATTGGCCTGTGGACTGAAAGGTCACAGGTTCGATTCCAGCCAATGGGCATGTACCTTTGTTGTGGGCACATCCCCAATGTGGGTGTGCAGGAGGCAGCTGATCGATGTTTCTTTCTTATCGATGTTTCTAACTCTCTATCCCTCTCCCTTTCTCTCTGTAAAAAATCAATAAAATATATATTAAAAACAGAAAAAGGAAGTGTCTTCCTCAATACCATTTCTTAGGTGTTAATGTATAAAAAAAAGTTAAAGACAAAGAGAAAATCTTAATATCAGCAACAGAAAGGTAGTTAGTTACCTACAGGGGAGTTCCCATAAGACTGTCAGCTGACTACTCAACAAAAACATTTCAGGCCAGAAGGGGCTAGCACAGAATATTAAAAGTGATGAAAATCAAGGACCTACAACCAAGACAGCTCTACTCAGCAGTGATATCATTTAAATATGAAAAGAAATGAAGAGCTTCCCAGACCAAAAAAAAGCTAAAGGCGTTTATCACCACCAAACCAACATTACTAGAAATGGTAAAGAGACTTAAGAAGAAGGCAGAAAAAAACATAGTTATAAAGAAAAAATGGTGTCTTTGCTAGTGTGGCTCAGTTGGTTGGGCATCATCCCATGCACCAATAGGTTGATGGTTTGATTCCCATTCAGCCACATGCCCAAATTATGGGCTTGATCCCTGGTGGGGGCATGCAGGAGGCAGCCAATTGATGTTTCACTCTCACATTGATGTTCTTTCTTTCTCTCTCCCTTTTATGCCAGTTTGTTCAATGGAACAAGGAGACCAAAATGTCCAAGTAGCATGCCCAGCATCCAGTTCAGTCAAACATTTATGTGGCCCCAGGTGGAAGAATTCCTCCCTTGGAAACTAATAGAGCTAAAAATTTCTGGAATTGGAAGTGAAGATATAGGAAGTTTGTTAGTAGGTGTAATAGCGAGAGAAGCCATTCCTATTCCAACCCCTTGATTCCTGAACCCATGTAGTCTAAGTATGGGGACAGAGTATCACATGATCAGTGATTTATAGCATAAACAGCATCCTATGAAACTGAATCCTAACCTAGCAAGGTGTTTTCTCCCAAATGGCCCCATAACTGAGTCTTCAGTAATTCATTCCACCTTTCTATTCGGCCAGATACTTGTGGGTAATGGTGGATGCTGTAAGATCAGTTATTTCAATGGTATGAGGTCTTTGCTACACTCCCTTGATGGGAGATGAGATCCCTGATGAGATGCAAGGTTGTGTGGAATGCCATGATGATCAGACATTCTGTGAGTCCATGGATGGTGGTGCTGGCAGAAGCATTATTCTCAGAGAAGATAAACCCATACTCAGAATATTTACCTATTTCAGTGAGGACAAATATTTTCTCTTTCTGTCCTGGAAGAAGTCCAGTGCAATCAACCTGGCAACAAGTGGCCAGCTGATCTGCCAAGAAATGTTGCCATATCCGGGGCTCAGTGTTGATCTGTGCCATCAGTTGATTACACACAGAGCTGTAGTTACAGTCAGGTCAATCTTTCTAAGGGGAAGCCTATGTTGTTTTACCCATGCACAGCCTTCATCCCTACAAACTCCTTGAACAACCAGTGAAGTGGCTGGAGAAAAAAGCTGACTAACATTCACAGAGTGCATCATTTTTGTCAACCTGATTTCTTCACATTTTATACCCATTTGGAATCATCTTACCCAGACTTTATCACATCCACAGCACTGACCCACTGCACAACTGCCGGAAACAGGGAGAACCCCTTTCCTTCTGCAATGTTTCTCTACCGCCCTCTACTGGCAAAGCTCAACATTGTGCCCACTGGGAAGGAGAAATGTTTAAATGAATTATATCTGTTATAGTAGAGCTTGTATTTGGAGTTAAGAAACAATACTATCTACTAAAGATGGAATATGCAAATTGACTGCCACTTCACAACAAAGATGATGGCGCCCATAGCCACAAAATGGCAATGTCTAGTCCCCTCAGCACCACCAGAGTCCCCCAGACCTTTATGCCCTCGCCGCAGGGGCAAGGGTCAAGCAGTGCCCCAGTCCCCGCAGCTAGCAGACAGGAGGGTGCTGCTTGCCCCTTGCTGTGGTGCTGAGAGGCAAGCAGGCTCCCTCAGAGAGCAGACATCAGGGCCCCTGCAGTGAGCAGACAGCAGGGCCTGCAGTGGCGTTGAGCAGGCAGGTCCACAGAGAGCAGAGACCATGGGGAGAGGGCCTAAGCCATCAGTAGGACATCCCCTTAGGGCTCCCAGATTGAAGAGGGTGCTGGTCGGGCTGAGGGACGCCCCCTGCACGAATTTCGTGCACCAGGCCTCTAGTCTACTATATAATCTACTACATAATAGAGGAATGTGCAAATTAGCTGGGACGCCATAATGTCACAACTGAACAGCAGGGACCTGAGGCTGCATGGCGCCTGGGTGAGACAAGGGACTTCAGGCCTCGCCACCCGCCACCAGGGGTCTTAACAGGGGACCTTAGGCTGTGGCCCCTGCCAGTAGAACTTGACGGGGGACCTCAGGCTGCAACCTTCACCCCAGCGCTGGGCCGGGGGACCTCAGGCCACTTTCCTCCCCACCCCAATGCCAGGCTGGGGGACCTCAGGCCACGCCCCCAGCCCAGTGGGGCTTGACAGGTAACCTCAAGCCATGCCCTCCACACCAGCACTGAGCTGGGGGACCTCAGGTCATGCCCCCCACCTGGTGGGGCTTGTTGGGAGACCTCAGGCCACACACCCCACCTGGTGGGGCTTGATGGAGACCTCAGGCTGCACCCTCCACCCGGTGGGGCTTGTCAGGGGACCTCAGGCCGTGCCCCTCACCCCAATGCCAGGCCAGAAGACCTCAGGCCCTGGGACCTCAGGCCATGCCCCCCTCCTGGTGGGGTTTGATGGAGATCTCAGGCTGTACCCCCCTACCCCAGCAGGGCTTGATGGGGGACCTCAGGCCATGCCTTTTGCCCCAGCACTTGGCCAGGGGACCTCAGGCTGTGCCCCCTGCCTGGCAGGGCTTGACAGGTGACCTCAGGTCACACCCTTCACCCAGTGGGGTTTGGTGGGGGACCTCAGGCCTTGCCCCCGCCTGCCCCGGTGCCAGGCCGGGAGACCTCAGGCCCTGGGACTTCAGGCCACGCTCCCCACCTGGTGGGGCTTGATGGAGATCTCAGGCTGTGTCCTCCTACCCCAGAGGGGCTTGATGGGGGACTTCAGGTCATTGCCCCCCCACCCCAGTGCCAGGCTGGGGGACTTCACACCATGCCCCCCGCCCCAGCATCGGGCCGGGGGAGCTGAGACCATGCCCCCCACTTGGCGCTGGGCTGGGGGACCTGAGGCTGCTCCCCCCGCCCAGAGGGGCTTGATGCAGGTGGGACTAGCTGGGTCTGGGTCTCACCCAATAGATGTGGGGCTGGCCGGGTCTGGGTCTCCCACATTTTCCAAGCGCGTGAGGGTGGTGGGCGGGGACTTGATTCCAGGTCCTGCAGCATGCCCCAGACTCCTCTGACAGGAGTAATATACATTTTACTAATTTTCTTTCATCTCTGAAACTTCTGTTATAGAGAAAGGGCAAATAGCAATATTAAAATATTTCCTTTAATTAATTCCCTTTTAATGTGCACAACTTTTTTGCACTGGGACACTATTCTATAATAATAAAAGCATAATATGCTAATTAGTAGACCGGACAGCTGAACAACCTTCTGGACAACCTTCCAGACAAAGCTGGGGCTGCGAGGGCTGAGCCCCTTGCACGGATTTTGTGCATCTGGCCTCTAGTACATCAATAACTGGCACAGATTCCTCACTTTAGTATCATCAGACCTCTGCTGATTTGGATTATAATCCTGTGTGATTGTTGACCTAGTAAAATTTTGGCCTTCAATTTTCTGAATGCTGTAACATAGCTTAAAAGGTATATTCCCCAACCCTGAATCCATTTGTAATATTAAGGGCTTAATAATTGTATGTTTTCTGCAACATATTTCCAAATACCTGGAAGTAAATAGGTTCCTTCAGGGGCTTACCTAGGCCTTGATCATCTTGCCTAACTTTAATATTAGTCTTATAGCCTAAAAAATTATAATTTTTAAGTGAAGCAAGTGTTCTGTAGGGTATGTAAAGATTTTAGGCTATACATTCATTCCACAGTCATGCTTCCTCCAGATTGGCAATTCAGATAGTTCATCTGAAAACCTAAGGCTTTAAAGTTCTACTGAAGAAAGGAAGTGAGAATATTTATACTAACATGCCACTCCCTTCTTTTTCTTAATCCTCACCCGAGGAAATTTTTTCCATTGAATTTTAGAAAGAGTGGAAGGGAAGAAGGGCAACGAGGAAGAGAAGGAGGGGGTGGGAGAGAGAGAGAGAGAGAGAGAGAGAGAGAGAGAGAGAGAGAGAGAGATTTTTTTAGAGAGCCACATGGATTGGTTGCCTCCCACATGTGCCCTGACCCAGGGCCAGAAATTGAACCTGCAACCTAGGTATGTGCTCTTGACTAGGCATGAAACCTCTGACGCTTTGGTGCATGAGCCAATGCTCTAACCACCGAGAAGCACTGGCTAGGGCAATACCACTCCCTTTTGCTTCCAGTCTTTTGGTGCAGAGGAGGTTGACTGATTTGCATTAGGAAAAAAGTTGGTCGTAATGAAAGTATCAGCAACTGGTCCTATGTAACAATGACTTTCTAAACCTTACATTTTATTGTTATTACAGAGTATTGAGCATCATGGCAACAAGCATCTTCTTAGGTAGCTTAGTCCATCAGTAGTTCCTCTGGTACATAGTGGGTATTCTTGTGCATAATTGATGTCCTTTTATCAGGGTATACCCAGAGAGCCTAGGGAAGCAGCAAAATGAACACAGAATTGTCTCTGATTCCCATAATCCTCTGTAAGGTTTTGAAGCAGATATTTTTGCACTCTGCCCAATCAAAAATGTAAGCCCATTGTTCTTAAACCCCTCTATGCAGAAGCTTACTTCATGGGTACCGTTACATAATGGACCACTTTTGCTTTGGATTAATTCTTCTCATCTTTCATAAGCTACCTTAATGTCTACTCTCACCTCACTCATTATCCAATGCCTTTGCATTTCTTAGTAACCTCTATTCAGCATTATCTCCAAGACTGCCTTTCCCCATAATATCACATTCTAATGGCCTCTCACTCATTTTTGCTTCTCTGTTCCTCCTGTTAACCATCTCTCCTAGCCTATAAAAACTTTCTTTTTCTTATCAGGCTGGTCTTCCCCAAGTGTGGTAATAGCAACTTCATTATCAAGATGAATCCTTACTTACTAAAGCTCCACTCCCCTCTCACTGGTGACAGTTGAGATCTTGTAGTGAGGAGATGGAAACTGGATTCTGAATTTATTCCTACACCTTCCACCATGTAATGGTTAACACTCTGGACCCTAAAATCACTCCTGCATCTGCTAGGTATAAAGCATATTTTATTTAGTCATATTGGCCACTTGCATTTTGCTTTAATGGCCACACATATTTTTCTACTTCGGATCATATTTATAAGTGTGACGGAGAATTCGAAGTTCAGCAGAGAGAAGTACAAGTAAGAAATGAAAAGTTTGCTAAGCAGAGACTATGCTTTAGCAATAATTATGACCATTGTTGAAAGTGATTATCTTCTCTATAGGATTTTCAGTTGAATCTTTTAGAAGCTTCTAATTTTCTTTCTGCCCTTTTCATTTTGCAAGCAATTATCTAGAAGTACAACTGAAGTGCCAGGGGTCTGAACCATTATTCTCAAAATTGACAACTATGAAGTCTAAAGAATAAAATGTGAAAATTGTTAATAACTTTTATATACTGTCTTTATGGGTTTTGTTCTTGTTTGTGTTAGGTTGCCCAGTTTCTAGAAAGAAAAAAGAAATAAGCTACCAGGTTTGTACTCATTGTAAACCACCATACTAACCATTTTTTTCATAAGTTGAATTTAATCACTAATGGAAATCTTCTCTTTGTAACTTTATCCAAAAACTGGTTGGGATTATAGTCAGAAGAGTCATCACAGATTTTTACTTGTATAAGGGGTAAATTCTGAAGCTGATTTACCTTTATCAAGGTATTTGATATTTAAGCCTCAGTTTCCTAATCTGTCCTGGAATAATAATGGTGATTAAATTAAATAACCTGTGTGAAAATACCATGTATACTAGTACTCTTAACTGTTAAGTGCTAAACATAGAGGCACCAGTACTTTATGGTAATATGATGGTTACAAAACCAAATTTAAGAGTCATGTGGAATAACCAAATAGCATAAGACATTTCCTTCCCAAATTGCTGATATCTTAAAATTCTAAAGCTCTTGATCCCCAAGGAAAGCTAGGAGTCAAAATTAATGTTTTCCAGTTTGTTAAATAATTACTAATTCTAAAACAAAAAATACATTTCCCACTGTCCCTCCTTCCTATTCTTCTTCCCTGTGTTACACTCCTCCTTCCCATTTCCAACATTTCCAAGACCATTTCTTTTTGCTTTTTTTGTTGTTATTAATCCTTGACTGAGGATATTTTTGCATTGATTCTTAGGGTGAGTGGAAGAGAGAGGGAAAGACAAAAAGAAACATCGCTTGTGCCTGGAAGGAGCCTGCAACCAAGGTACATGCCCATGACCGGAATCAAACCCAGGACCCTTTGGTCTGCAAGCTGACGCTCTATCCACTGAGAAAAACCGGCCAGGGCTCCAAGACCATTTCTATATGGAGTCACAGGCAGTTTCTAAGCAATTTGATTGAGTCTGGATTTCTGTGAAGTCTAGATAGGGCATATCCAGTGGTGTGCTGGAGCCAGTTCCTACTAGTACCAGATGTTTATCCACATTCCTTCCCAAGACACAGTTAGTGATATCCATTGGTAGCTTAAATTGGCCATGGTGGGATTGTTTACTCCACAGGAAATGGCAAACACTACAAATCAGGTATTTTCTTTTTGCTTGTCAGAGAGCCCATTGCTAAACATTTCCAAGCACACATATCCCTTTTGGGTTTTTATCTGCTTAGAGGGCCATTGATTCTCTTCCTGAACCAAAGAAGAGTATATTTGGCTGCATATAACAAAAAAAACAATTGAACAATATTGTAACCCTCTCAGTCTCATAGCAGGTATCACTGAGGGACCTTCAGCTTTGCCTTTGTTAGCATGTTGGCCTGGTGGTTCCTCCTTTTAATCCAGGTATTGTATCCCCAGACAATACATTTTGCACATAGCCACCAATAGCTGCAGGAGGTCCTGGCAAATGTGTTTTTAGTTTTTTAACCTTTGCAATATAGAAAAACAAAAGAAAAGGTGGATGGGGTTGGATTTGGGGGGGGGGTAATCAGCCCCAAATCATTCATGATTATTTGTCCCCTAATTTAGCAAGATTCCGAGTCAGTACAAAGAATGAGTTAAAGCATAAAATTGGCAGATGATTTTATTTGCTTCTTCTAGAAACCATTGTCCCAAATTTGTTCCATACCTTTATTTCCTTTAATGCCATCTTCTATTAGATGGCATTAGCTGCACTTAATGATTTTGTTCCATATTTGTGACTGGGGATGTGAGTCTTTGTAGAGGTTATCATGGAGCCACTAAACTTGCCTATGTTACTCACATCCAGATGCTTTTATAACCCTTTGTGGGGCCCTTGGTTTGAGGTCTCCTGTCAACAATCATCTGGTCTGCAGTTCTAGCCAGATGGTGACGAGTCTGGTGAGACGTGGCTCCAGAGCCTCTGACCCCTTCTTTCTCAGTCCACCTTCCAATGCACACCGTGCAGAATTTGTTTGGTTTCCTGCTTTCCAGAGGAAAGCAAGTGTAAGAAAGCACTTGTTATTCATGATGGCCAGCGTTTGAGGTTGCTTTCCAAGCAGATTACAATTAATAGATTTATCATGGAAATATTCAAACACACAAAAGTTGAAAAGTAATACAAAGAAACATTTTTAAACTAATTTTAAAATGTTTTTATTGATTGATTTGAGAAAGAGGATGGGAGAGAGTGAGAGGGGTAAACATAGATTTGTTCTTCCACTTATTCATGCATTCGTTGGTTGCTTCTTGTATGTGCCCTGACTGGGGATCAAACCTGCAACCTTGGCATATTGGGATGATGCTCTAACCAACTGAGCTGCCCAGCCAGGGTCAAAAACACTTTTGCGTTCCCATCATCTACACTTTTATTTTTACTTTTTAGTATATTTTTTATTGATTTCACAGAGGGAAGGAGGGGAAGAGAGAGAGAGAGAAACATCAATGATGAAAGAGAATCATTGATTGCCTGTCTCCTGCACGCCCCATACTGAGGATAAAACCCACAACCTGAGCATGTGCCCTGACTGGGAATGTAACCATGACTTCTTGGTTCATAGGTCAACACTCAACCACTGAGCCATGCCAGCCAAGCTGTTCCCATCATCTATATATGATAAGTATCAACCCATGGTCAATTAGGTTTGATCTCTCCCCGTTACTTGTTCCTACCACCATGGGATTATTTTGAAGCAAAATCCAAACATCGTAACATTTCACTCAAACATATGTGAATATCTACAGAGAGTGCTTTTCATAAGAGGGAGCAGAAACCTTTATAAATGGTTTTCAATGAATATGCAATTTACAGTGAGTAGCTGACTAAGGAAGAAATGTTTTCCTTCTTTGTAGGAGTAGGGAGGGTGGAGGTACAGAAAAAAGTGGTAGCAGGTTCTTCCTCTAATATTTCATAGAAGGCATTGTTTTTTCTTTTTATCATACATATTTGTCATCTCGATTATAAATTCTGATAGGAGACAGAGTGCTTATCTTATTCATGTTGTAACTTCAACTTTGCAAGAAGGTTTGGTTGTTTTGCAGAAATTCCAGGCCTGCGACATTTCTTGCTTATTCAGTTTTTCTATGGTGTTAGCCTCATAAATAGTTTAGTTTCACTTATCTGTTTGTTATATACCAGTGTTTCAAAATGGTGTTAGTCCCTGGGCTTCAGTATTGGAAAATGAATTGTAAGTATGAGATCCTTATTTTTAATTCTAACTTTGTATTCTGCCTCTTTACCAGACTATCATAGATTTGAGTATCTGGTACTAACTTCCCTTCTTTATGAAGAAAAAAGTCAGTATATTGCTAGTGGTGTTTTTCCAGATGAAACAAATGAATTAAATCGGCTTTTACTTTATTATGAAGTTTATTTTGAACAATAAATGGGGGTCATGAGACCCCAAGAACTGGGTGTCTTCTGGAGAAATATAATGACCTGGTTTCATTTGAGGTGAAACAGCTCCCACCAAAGTCACTTTGTTCTCTATGACCTAATCCATAACTGGGGGCTGTGCTGGTGATGTCTAGCATTTGCCTTCCTTCCAGGAAGCTTGTGATAAAGAGCGCTAATTGACAAGTAAAGTATCATATGCTATTGAGCGCTAGAATCATACTTCATCCTTTACAAACTGCTTTTTCATTATTTATTCCTCACAACCTACCTATGAGATCTTCTGGCTGTCTTATCTCCCATATTGTGGCTGAAATATGACTAACCTATATTCATAAATGCTTCAGGAAGCTGCGATGAATATAGGTATTTGCTGACATACAAACACCTCGTATTCAAAATGGTCAGCTTATTCTCCCCTTGGGAGTGGGGGATGCAGCTCCTCTAGAGAGTGGGAAATAATTCCATTTTTCTGTGTGTACAGCAGTCTCTGGGACTGCAGGCATGGGCGTTAAGAATGAGAGCAGTGAGGGTGTGTTATTATATTTTTATTTCTGCTCAACAGAGGATTCCTAGTTCCATAAACACATCGTTTATCTAGGGCTTCTGCACTCAGACAAATGCACAAATGGCCATGTACCCAAGATGCCATTTTGCTTGGACTTCAGTAGGGTCTATCATGGCATTTGTGATTTAGAGTACACTACACTATTTACAAACCTGGAACCCTGAGTTCATTGAGTCATAGAAACTGCCCACATGAGGGAAGGACATTTGGTGCTTTTGCAGCATGCATGCTTGGAATGGTTATTTGTTTTGAGTAGCTCCTTTTTTCTTTGTCTCATGCTACTTATGTTGATACTTAATCACATTCTCCCCCAAAGGAGTTTCTAGAATAGAATAGTCTTTAGGTAAGGTCTGATTTTGGTAACACAGTGAACAGATTAAGAGCCTCTGTCTGCCATGTCTGACAAGATGATCATAACTGGGAAATAGAATTTTATTTAGAACCTTTTGTGTGTGGTATGAGTCAGGTGCTATCTCAACAGACCAAGGTTGCCATGGCTTCAGACTGCTTGTAGTGCATCGTGTATTCTTTCCATTAATCCAGCATTTCCTGCTAGTTGGTACTTACAGATAAGCACAGCTATACTGAAATGTCAAACTAAACAAGGACAGGAAGATAGAAATCTATTAACATTACATATATACAATATATTTATGCAAATATGAATTCTCTATTGATTCGGTCTCAGTTAAATACAAATTAGTGCTATTAAGTTTCAGAAGATAAAAGATCTGCTGCCAGAGGGTCATATCTAAAAAGAAATAAATTTTGAATTGATATTTCTTTCTAATGATGTTATTGATTACACAGGCCATGTAAATTTTTTGAGAGGCAGAATTTACAGAGAAAGTACACCAGATTAGATATCAAGAGAGTTGGACTCCACTGAGATCTATTTCTGATATTGATTAGGTAGTGGGTCCTTTGTTAGGCCACCCAACCTCTCTGGTCTTGTTTGCTCACATGTCGATAAGGGTGTTGAACTAGACTGACTTCACTGTTTTGTTTATTTGTTTGTAGCATTAAGACTTTTCTGCTTGGCTGGTGTTGCTCAGTGGTTGACCTATGGACCAGGAGGTCGCAGTTCCAACGTTCAGTCAAGGCATACGTTCAGGTTGTGGGCTCAATCCCCAGTGAGGGGTTTGCAGGAGGCAGCCAAGCAATGATTCCCTCTCATCATTGATGTTTCTATCTCTCTGTCCCTCTCCTTCCTTTCTTAAATCAATAAAAAATATATTTTTTAAAAAAGACTTTTCTGCTCTATCCCAAAAGGGGATAGACTTTAACAGGCCAGCTAGTTACACATATGGTTTACTTCCAGAAAGCAGGCAGAGGATCTTATCTCAAAGGGTGGCACTGGAACCTTTTCCTTCCTATTTTTTTCTTTGTCTCCCAGCAACTCATCCCTATTTGTGTACCAGTTTTCTGCTCAAGATATGCACATGCCAATCTTAGATCAAGTGCCTTAACAACAGTTGTATTCCAGGCTTTTCCATGTTTTGCAGCTCTTCCCTATTTCCCATCTAATAACCGAACTTTGTCCAGATACCACTGAAACTCTTACTCAAACTTTCCATTTGAAAGCTGAATGGTTGACTGTGGCCTGGGTTACTAAGAACAGCCTGTTCGTGGCTTTGATACCAGGTCACATATGTAGGTGTTTGTTTTTTTATTGCCAGCATTGCTTTATTGAAGCTAGTAATAGGGATGGTTTATGTTCTTGGAAAACAAAACTACTTGCAAGTCTTTCCTAGTAAGAACTTATGTGACACTTCTTTTCTAGAGTCATGAAGCATAGTAACTACCTTTCTTAAAGTACTTAATAATACTAGAAAAGCCCAGTCAAGATAGGGGTTTAAAACATTATCTGTTTCATGATTAGGATTGTACAGATATACCAGTAGTTTGATTTTACTCAACTTGAAACTCTTCAACGGAGAGAATGAATGGATGATCAGATGGTACCAAAAACAGTATTATGTACATAAGAAATGGCATCCTACTTGTTCTTGAAAGAAAGCAGGTCCTCCAGGTGCAGGTTGCTCCAGATTAGGGCACGAGGACTTGCTGTTGGTATCTGAGATGTGCTCCACGTCTAGAGATGAGAATAAACCCATTGGTATTGCCTAGGCCAGAGCCCAAATCAGAAGTTAGGCAGATAGTGCATCCATGATAAAAATATGAAGGGACCCATCCAAAGTACAAAATTCAGATAATTAACATCTGGGATTGAGTGCCAAATCAGAGCAACAAGAATCGGGTTGAACTGTGGTTGGGGTGGCATGTTATATAAGCACCTGGCTGGCTCAGATATCTATATAATAAAAGCCTACGCAAACCTTATGGTGGAACAACCAGAACAACTGGTCGCTATAATGTGCACTGACCACCACCAGGAGGCAGACTCTCAACCCAGGAGCTGCCCCTGGTGGTCAATGAACTCCCACAGGGGGAGCGCCACTCAGCTAGAAGCTGGGCTCCAGCTGGTGAAAGCCTCTCCCGCCTCTGCAGTAGCGCTAAGGAGCAGCGAGGAGGCAGGCGGTAAGGAGCAATGGGTCCCAGACTGTGAGAGGGGTGTCCACCTGCTGGCTTAGGCCTGATCCCTGGGTGTCTTGGACTGCAAGAGGGCACAGACCAGGCTGAGTGACCCCCCTCCCACCCCAGTGCACAAATATCATGCACCGGGCTTCTAGTCTGTTATAAAATAGTTGTTTAATTGCTTTGAATAAATAAGGTGAATGGAGTACTCCATTTAGTTGTATTATTACTGTGCAGTTGGCAGCACTTTTATAATCATCAGTACATTTATGTGCTTACCAACTTTCCCTCTTCCTAGAGAGATGGGAGGGACTAAGGGGATATATATAGAGGCACTAGGGTTAGGAAGAAACATTCTCTCTCCTAACTGTGGAGGAGAGGAAAGAATGTCATTCTGATGCTTTTCTGTAAAATAAGTTGGCCAGGTCTCTTTCAAATCAGATTATGTGGCATATACAGCAAAGCACTTCAGAGTAAGAGAATAATTGAGATTTATGGGAAAAGGAGAATGGAGGAGTGGATGACAGGAATATAATAATTTAGGTTTCAAAAATATCTGAAGGGTAAGAAAGAGAAGGTGACATACCAGGGACTGGAGAGAGGTTGGAGTTATTTTCAAGGCTGGTAAAATGCTTTGATTGCCTTCAACATTAGAAATGACTTAGCTTCTGAAATAACAAACTTGTTGGTGCTTCTTGGGCTCTAGCTGCTTGCAGCCATCCTTTAATAGTTGCAGTTACATCAATTTCAGTACAGCCAAGAAAAGGAAAACTTAACTTTGCGGTTAGGATTGAAGCAAATCTATATCTAAAGTTACCAAAAAAGGAATGTTTAAGGAATATGACATGAAAACAGGAATTTGCAGAACAGCTAGTATTGGATGATCTCATTGTAATAAAAACTAGTATATGTGTAGAAAACAATCTGGAAAAGAAGACAGTAATATAACAACAGTCATTTCTGGGAGATTTTTTTACTTCCTACTGTCTTCATTTTGTGGTAGTGTAACATTGTATAACCATTGTGAAATCATATTGGTACTATTTGGAAATCAACTTGGCTAAATTTAGGATCCTTAATATTTAAAAGTATTGAAAAATTCCAAAATTTGAAAGAAATTTAAAATATCGAAGTTCAGCTATAAAACAGGTCATGTTCTCTCTTTTGAACACATCAGCTGAAGTTTTTACAATCAGTCACTCTGCTTTAAATTTAGGCCTTTAATTTTTTATCAGCAATATTTTCATATTCTCAGGGGTGATAGCTTGCATCAGCATGTAATGTAAATGTTGGGGAGTTGGCATATGGTATTTAATCCACGCAAAGAATTTGGACACCATGCATATAACCAGCAATAAAGATTTATTGGAAGAGGATTTTAAAAATCACTCTTATTTGTGTTTCCTTATTTCATTTTATTTCAAGGAAGAGGATTTATACACAGTTCTTAAAATTTATCATATTTAGGAATATAGAAATGTATTGATCATACAGTTTCTAGATCTTGGGCTCTTATTCTGGAGTTTATACCATATGTGCGACTGTATTTGTGAAATTTCTGGGTTGAAGTTCTTTTCATATCTATCTGGCTGTCAAGGAATATAAGACCCAAAGCACACTTAGAATCATTTATGTGGAGAGATTTTGAGGTTCCTCCAAATATTTTTGATATTTGTTGTAATCTTGTTCTTTGATATAATCTAAAGCATAATAGGAAAAAACAAGTGAGTGCATATTAAGCATTTGTCTAAATTTACCCTGGCTTCCTGACACATGGAACAAAAGCCACCATAATTAGGAGGTTAAGCAGAAGCCAAGGGAGCTCCCTTTGCCCTTGAAATGCAAGCACAGGTCCTACATCTAAAGTGGGCAGTTTGGCCTGGCCAGTGTGGCTCCATGGTTGAGCGTGGAGCTATGAACTAAGAGGTCATGGTTCAATTCTCGGTCAGGGTACCCCAGGTTGTGGGCTCGATCCTCAGTGGGGAGCATACAGTAGGCAGGTGATCAATGATTCTTTCTCATCATTAATGTTTCTATCTCTCCTTCTCCTTTCCTCTCTGAAATAAATAAAATTTTTTTAAAAGAGTTTTAAAGTGAGCGGTGTGACCATTATGCTATTGTATGTTGGTTATCTACTAGTATTTATTTTGATGGTCTTTCTTGGAGGAGGCCAATTGTCTTCTTTGTCAGACTGCCTATACTGGTGGGCTGCCTGTGGGGAGGAGGGGCACCAGGATATCTCTACATTCCTGAGCTAATTTTGGGGTGCTTGTGACAGTAATTAGAAGGAAAGAATTATAAGTGGGATCCCCCATGATTTTCATATATAATTTGTTATTCCATTAACTCTTCTCTACTCATGAACTACTTCAGATTTATCTCAAACGTTTACCTGGCTGATGAAATGACTTCGGCATAATTTCATGGGATTCTTCTAGGCAGGATTTATTGTATTTGTGCATTTTATTGAATTGTGGCCTAATACAAACATCACTGAAGTCCTCAGTGTTTTGTAGGATGCCTGATGTGGGGTAATTTCATTAATTTCCCTGTATGTGTGATATATAAACATGTATGAGACACATAATGGCAATTTGAATGATCTCCTCTAGATGCCGCTGGATTTGGGTTTGCCCTCTCAGCCCATTGTGCTTACTCCAGTAGCACAGCATAAACATTAGTGACTGCAGCCAGGGAAGCCACCTAATATTTTGGATTTGGGTTATATATCTTGGCTCTTCTTTTAATTAATATTTATTTATTAATTTGTTGCCTCTTATCAACTTGAAATATTGAAAAGATCTGTACTGCTGCTCTAACTGGTTTGGCTCAGTGGATGGAGTGTCGGCCTGCAGACTGAAGGGTCCCAGGTTCGATTCCGGTCAAGGGCATGTACCTTGTTTGCGGGCACATCTCCAGTGGGAGGTGTGGAGGAGGCAGCTGATCGATGCCCTCTCCCTTCCTCTCTGTAAAAAATCAATAAAATATATTTTTAAAAAATCTGTACTGCTTCTTATCAACTTAAGCAAAGACCAGCAGTGGCCTGATGCCCATGAGATTCACTGATTTTCTCAATGATTTTCTCAATTTCCTTTACTCGATCAGCCTTTTAGAATGCTGGGAAGGCGCTCCTACCAGGCTTCACTCACCTATGTACCATCCAGCATAGTGTCCCCATAGTGTGTGCCCCTCTTCCCAGAAATTCCCTGAAATTTTGTTATAGGTGGTGAGGATTTTGTAAGGTAGTGAAGGATTAGGTGAACAGATGGCTAGTGACAATTAACCTGACTCCATTTCAGAATCCCTCAAGCTTGTAATGAGAGTCTGGTAATGAATCTTTGTCACCGTTCAGATAAGTTTACAATGCCCAGTTTCACTGACTCCCAGAACACAGGAAAAGTTGGCCAAGTGTATGGTGTCTTCTCCTGACTTGACTCTGTATGACAGTTATGTGAGTTAAGGTAACCATAGTCTAAGAAAGCCTGGGGCACACTGAGACAGGAATTGCTGCTGCTGGTATTTCCATGCACTGTCAACTTCCACAGATCAAGAAGTTTGTGTCTTTGTTTTCCATGAGAGCAAGGAGTGTTGGAATTGGAGAAGGCTTTAAGAATATGAATGACTTCAAGGAATAGAGTAATAATTATTCCCATTTATTGAGGGCTTTTTTTTGGCACCAGCTCTGTTCTGGTTATTATTTGTATTATATCACTTTATCATTATATTACTGTTGGTAAAAGACATCATCATCTGAAGTCAGATCCTTTGAGGTTCCAAATTAAGATATGATTCTGACGTAGAGCCCATGTGCGACTAATAAGGACTCCATGCCCTGAATGACTAGTTTCCACTTATTCTAAAAATAAGGTGATGTTTCAGTAGAGAAGGCCTGTACCTCTGGGCCATTTTAGAGCCACAGGCAATGAATGGCAGGGCAGCTGCTCTTCACCACCACAGAGCTGAGCAGTTTCCTTGAGTTCCTCACCTCTCCACTTTTTACTCTACTCTGAAGCTACACTCAGTCAGGTGTCCCAAATTTTGAAAATATACTTGTCATCACAAGTCATTTTATCTTAGACCTTATTCCCAAGTATCTGATTAGAGTAAGTTTCTTAAAAAATTAATGACATTAACATGTGATTGAGTATAAGAATAAATACTCCATTTTAGGAGAGTGTGTAGTTGACCCAAAGGATTAAATTTAATTACGGATCATCATGCAGACTGAAGGGTCCCAGGTTTGATTCTAGTCAAGGGCATGTACCTTGGTTGCGGGCACATCTCCAGTGGGAGGTATGCAGGAGGCAGCTGATCGATGCTAGCAGGGAAAGCCAGCAGAAAGATACTGGAGTGCAACCCTGTGAGTCTCTATGTGTGTGCTTCTCCATGACCTGTCTGAGCACCCATCATTATTTCTTAAAGGCATGTCTATACAGAAGAAAAGCAGACATTGATAAAAACGAACAAACACATCTTTGAGTTGAAATTTAATAAATGGAGGTTGAGCACACTAACAAAAGTGGGATTCACTGGAGGAGATCTACCAACTACGGAGACATTCAGTATAGTTCAGATTATTATCAGGACAAAGAAGAACACATATGCTGGGGTCCAGCCTCAGTGGTCCAGGGGTTCCCAAAGGTGTGGATGGAGTCGGTGAAGAATGTTTTACACGGAGACAGTGTTCAGAACTCTCTAGCTCTCTCTAGTTTCGGTGGATCTTCCTGTGCCTGGTTGAGGCCACAGAGAAAGATCCCGAGGTAAGCTGAGCCTTTATTTTATAGTATGAACTATGGGAAGATACTTAATACATATTTGCTAAATTACTTTCAGGAATGGTTGTATCAACTTATTTGCCTATCAGAGTGATACAAATGTGTCTGTACATTTTAATGACTACATACATTGATGAGATGTACAATAGGTCATTTAAGCATTTCTCTACTAGTTCCAATCCATTCCTGTTATAAATAAGGCTTCCAGGAAAATCTTCGTTTGTTTGTTAGTTTAAATATATTTGTATTGATTTTAGAAAGAAAGGGAAAGGGAGAGAGAGGTAGAAACATCAATGATGAGAATCATTGATTGGCTGCCTCCTGCACACCCCCAGTGGGGATAATTGAGCCTGAAATCCAGGCATGTGCCCTTGACCGGAATCAAACCTGAGACCCTTTAGTCTGCAGGTCAATGCTCTATCCACTGAGCAAAACCGGCTTGGGCCCATGAACATCTTTGAAGCATGGCTTTGGAGAACCCACATCTGAGTTGAATACTTTTTCATCTACTAGTTGTGTGTGACCTTGCACATTTGAGCCTTAGTTTCTTCATCAGTAAATTGTAGGAATAATGGGTGTCTCAAAAGCTTGTGATATGAATTGACTGACTCATCATTAATTCAGTAAAAATGTCACGTCATTGCTCTTTGTCTGCACTTTTACTTTTTTGTGTTTAATAAAAATTTAATAAAAATTTGATCTATAATCTGTTTGTTTCCATGATCACTAAGTTTTTTTTTTAGTTCTGAGTTTCTATGAATTAAAATGAAGAAAGTTGCAGCAATCCCAGGCAAAATCAACTCACTAATATTTTCTTACTCTGTTTTAGCTATCAGAGTACATTTTAGAGGATTTCTTAAAAGGCAGAGGGCAAATAAAATAAGTGGATTAATTTACTGTATTATGTGAAATAATTTCCTTTTTATTTTGCTGCACTCCAAGGTAAGGAATAGAAAGTAATCAAAGCAGAAACTTTTAACATAACAAAGATAAGTTGTCATTTACTAAAATGTTAATGTCTTTGTAAAACTTCCATCTTGTCTTCTTTAGTTACTTTCCCCAAAATTGATTTTAAATAGAATGCATAAAAAGCCAATACTTTGGCCATAACTGGTTTCTCTCAGTGGATAGAGCATCTCTTCCTCTCTGAAATCAATAAAAATATGTTCTTTAAGAAGCCAATACTTTGCCTGTGTAGGCTAAATATGCATTAAACAATGAATGCCCACGTAGAATTCAACAGAAGCCTAGGAAGTGGGGAGTGTTCTCTTAACTAGGTGGTCTTGGGAGGCCCAGGAAACACAGACCTCCTTCCACAAAGAGTCTAATAATCCCTTTTCTTGGCCTCCTGTTAGAGGGCACTTGCTGGTGTTCTTTTGCCTTTGAACCCAAGGAAGTATGGGACTTATTTATCCCACTGTGTCCTAGACCCTGCTATGCATCCATATCACCTGGGTTGTGTGTGTGTGTACAAATCCTCAGGCCCAACTGACCAGATATTTATATCTGGTGTAGGACCTGCAAGTCAACATTAGAACAAGCTCTCTAGGTGATTCTGATGCAACAGTTCCACAGACCAGCACTTGGCAGCCATTGACGAATCACAAATTGTGCAGATGGGGAAAGTGAGGCCAAGAAAGGCTGATGATTTTGTTCAAGGTCACACAGTTGTGTTTCCAGTGACAATTAAAACAATTCTTTGTTTCTTTCAATTTGATAATGAGTGAGGTAGCTACAGAATAATCAAACCTTGCTGTGGAGATGCAACCAGAAGCACTGCCTTCCAGGAGAGGGAGAGACCAATTCAGGAAAAGTTTTTGGATGGGGGCGTAGGAAGAAGCAAAATGTTTAACATTTCACTTTGGCATTATCTGAAAATAAACTTTTAACTAATTTTGCTTATTTGGATGACTGGCCTAAATTCCATTTTGGCCAGCTTTTCCTACCCCACTTTGAATTTCACAGGTTTTATATACTGCTATGGCTCAGAGAACCTTTTGACAATAAGTATGTGGTGTTACTCATCATCAATGGGACATTTATTAAAATGACATGATGACTAAATGCCATATGGTATCCCGAATTAGATTCTGGAATAGGAGAAAGGACAGTGGTAAGGCAATGAAATCTGAATGTCTGTAATATAATTAAGAGTAATTTGCCAATGTTAATTTCCTAGTTTTGACAAATGTACCACTGATCTGTAAGATGCTTACTTTAGGGCAAGTAGATGACAGGTGTACAACAACACTGCATCTTCTCTGTAAATATAAAATGATTGCAAATTAAAAGATTTGTTTAAAAAATAGGTTTGGGTAAAAACACGAGAGCAGTCAATGAAGCAAAGACAAATTGCTAATCAAAGTACTGATTTTCTGTCACACTGAAAAATCCATTAGGGAGAGGACTACTTGATTTGTATAAGAAAGTTACTTAGAAGAAAAAGTCTGTTATATCCAAGAAGATAACCTGGCTGAGTTAGGGAAGAGATTGCTTTAATTTCAACATAATCAAATGGTGATTTTTCTTCTTTGATGGCACATTCTGTTTGTGCAATTTTCACTAAGGTAATTGTTTCCCATTTAAGTAATCAACAAAAACTGGCATAACCTCATAATGGTGTTTATATACAGTAGGTTAAAATGAATAAATAGCTTAAGCCGAAATATAACTATGATACTTAAATGCTTTCTGTAACAACAAATATTTTTAAAGTAATATTTTGTAAGGCTAGTCATCTTCATTGAGTTGCATTGGCCTACTTGGAAGAGGTGCCTGCACTCCATGTTGTAGTATGTGAAGGGGCTCAAAGATCTTCAAACCTTATGTCCCATTCCCACCTTCATGTTATACAGTGCCTAAGGCATCCCCATAGTTCATCCCTGCGTTCAATAAGCATTTACTCAGTAAACTAATAATACCGCTACTAGTAAAACCTAAGGAATAATTATTATAGATCAGGGGCTTTTCATAGATTTATTTAATTATCATAATGACCACATGAAGCAAGGATGAGTTATAATCTTAATTCTACCCAGGAGGAAACTAAGGCTCAGACTGTTTAAGAGACTTGTTCAAGGTCACACAAGAGAGATGTGTTTGAGCTGGATGTTGATCCTGATTCTATCTGACTTTCTTAAATTTAGATCATAATGGTAAAACGCCTGCCACTACAGTGTACCATGCCACAGGGACAGCGGGAAAGTGGTGAAGAGGGAATTTTGTCTGTGTGACAATAAGAATGGGAAGCAACCGACAGCATGGTTGGCTGGAGTCATAGATTTGAGAGTCAGCCACAGGATTATAGTCATCCAAATCATGGGGAAAGAAGAATCTATGAGTGGGAGGAGAAAAAAGGGGAGGACAGCCTTGAAGATGCTCACATGTAGGTGACAAGAGATGGAGAAGTTTGTTAGTGGAGGCCAGGAGATATAAATATTGGGAATATTAAGTGGGAAGAGAATTGTAAGCAGTCATCAAATGATTCCGAGAGGTCAGATGTGATTGAGAATTAAGTGGCATTTAATAATGAGATGTTCATTTGTGTCAGTATAATTGGGGCATCATATCCAGACTCAGGAATAGTCAGGGAGTGGTGAGGAAGGAGAGGGAGCAAAGGTAGAGTGTATTTCCTATCAGTTTTGTGAGAAAGGTAAAGAGAGAGGAAGTGTGGTGCCATTTAGAAGATTTTTTTTGAAGTTGAGAAGCTCTGAGGGGTGGAGAACCTACTGTTGAGTGAGAAAGGAGTGATATGCCAGAAGAAAGAGGATCACTGATGCCAAATAACCAGAGCAGGATCAAGGGCACAATAAACAAAGGAAGGAGGAAGCGATTATTCCACCTGGGACTGGGAATATCTGGAAAAATGTGCCCAATGGAGTTGTCCTTCCTGACTGACCATTCCTCCCCCTTCCTGTTGTGCGCTCCCTTCTGTCTCCTGGTTTCTGCATAAGACATGTGGGCTCAGAATTGTCCCTGAGGTCTGGAGTAGTGTGCACTCTCAGCAGTTGAGGCAGCCTGTTTACCTGGGGGCTGTTTCAGTGGGTAGAGTCAAAGACAAATTTCCTCTTGGTCATCATTCAGGGCCTATTTCAGAGCACCAGGTACGATTTCACCAATGACTTCTGCTTTAAATCTTTTACAATGTCACAAAAATTACATTATCCCACCGGTCATCAGATTACTTTAACATCATAATGACAGTTGCATACCCACATATATGTCACTATTCACTTAGGATAATCAGTTTTAATGACACTTGTTTCAGTTTCTCTAATAAATCATGTGCTTTTATGAGATAATGAAGGAGAAGCATCTAATTTTGATCTAAGACAAATGGAAAATGAATGCATGTGTTTTAAATGTATTTTGTTGGCTCACTATGTCCATTACTTAAAGGGGAAAGAATATCTCCTGACTTATCTTTCAAAACTAAATGAGGCAAAAGTACAATGGATTTTGAATATCAAAGCATTAGCTGTAATGTAGTGTAAACAAATGATAAACATAACTCCCCTTTAGTAACTTTTGCACAAATCTCAATTGAATAGAAATCATTGGTTGTGAACAGCATGTGTGATATTCTCCCAAAGTGCTAAGGAAGAAAATCTGAACACTACACATTCTCTTTGTAGAAGCAGAATCAAATTCTGAGACTGCTATTTTGACTGTAGAAAATAGAATAGCAATTTTTTTCATCTGACAAATATACACTTCATTCCTACTATGTGCCAAGCAATGTACAGAGATGGATAACACATTTTCTGCTCTTGAGCAGATGGCATGTTCTAGTTGATGAAGCAGGCATGTATATGAATAGTTCATTCACCAGAGTGGGCTAGGTGCCAGAATAAAGGCAATTACAAGGCGAAATGTGAACATTGAGGAGGAAGTATTATCTGTGGGTGTATATGTGTGCGTGTCTCGTGTGTGTGTGGTGTGGTGTGTGTGTGTGTGTTTAGAGTGGTGGGATTGGTCAGAGAATCTCAGAGATGGTGTGGTAGTGGTGTTTGAACTAGGTCCGTACTGATGAATTTGAATCCCCCAGGAAAAAAGAGAAAGAAGGACATCTCCCAATCTTTCTGCATTTATATATTGCTCTCACTGCCCTCGGGGATTTTTTCTCTAAAACTAAATCCAAACTTAGGATGGCATAGGAAGGTCTTTAAAATATGGTTGGAGGCTTCCTTTGGGACTCTCATACTCTTGATCTAATACTCTTTGTTTCACTGAATTTCTCTTACTATTTCCAGAACACAAGCGTTCACAGTTCCTTTCCTTTGCATACTCCCACCATCTGCAACACTGTTTTTAGTTTAGCAAGGTGACCTTTGCCAATCCCGTATCCAGAGCAAGAAAGAAGACCTTAGCAGCAACCCACAAAGCTCTCTGGAACTGCTACTATTTCCCTCGGTGCAGATACATTGGTGAGCTCAGTGAACATAGCCCTTTCTCTGTCTTCTGACTGACCTGACCGGATATGTTCCTGCTGCCCAGGTCTTTTCCATGGGGAGATAGCTACTAAACATGTGCTCACTTCCATCTGTAGAAATTTTTAATTCCTTTGTCTTCAGACTTCCAACACCAGCCACTTCGGAGTAACTGAGATAGAATAACATTTTACTCTGGTCTCATTACAGGGAGGCGTATGATCATTTTCCTGTTAAAGTTTCTCCAAACCTTAAACCCTACATCTGTGTCTTTCTTTATCAAAAGTGCCTTCAAATAATTAAGGCAACATTTAGCTTTTGTTAATCTTGACTATTAAGCCTTTCCTGATTGAATGCAAACCTTTGGACTAAGGCCTATTGTCCCATTCATTTCAACTATAATTCTAGATGCCTAATTATGTCTTCCTCTGGCTTTCCTGCAGTAGAATTCCATAAACATATGTTAATTGTTATGGAATTGATATGATGGGCCTAGAACAGCCGTGGGCAAACTGTGGCCCGCGGGCCGGATCCGGCCCGTTTGAAATGAATAAAACTAAAAAAAAAAAAGACCATACCCTTTTATGTAATGATGTTTACTTTGAATTTATATTAGTTCACACAAACACTCCATCCATGCTTTTTTTCCGGCCCTCCCATCCAGTTTAAGAACTCATTGTGGCCCTCGAGTCAAAAAGTTTGCCCACCTCTGGCCTAGAAGAAGAAGGCTGGAATAAAACCTTTTGAAGGAATATTATTCCCTATCATAACAGATTTGACTACTATTAAAATTTAGTATGCAATGGTCCCCACAATTGAACAAATTACATAAATTCTTATATCAACATCAGGCATCATTTAGAAGAGATATGGAGAAACACTTTCTGTTTCTAAGTGTCAAAACCATTTCTCATCCATCAGGTAGTAATTTTTCTATTTTCTTTTCACAAATTTCGTATATTGTCAGTGCTATTGAAGTCATAATTGATTTTGCAGATATGAAACCATGGGACGCCAAAGAACCTTCATTAGAAGATAAAACTTAAAAACATAATAAGACACCACTTCCCCAAGAACCACAAGATCAATAGATGGCTGCAGCACACAGAGCTGAAGCATACATTTACAACATACTCTTGGCCTCAGATGAGTGCCAGCTGGCAGTGAAGTAGGTCTTAAGTGACCATCAAGGGCTCAAATGGGTTGTTTAGTAAAAAACATGGTGCTTTCAATTAAATGTCAAGGACAATTACATGGAAAACATCAGAGCATCAGAAGTAGAGCAGAAAAGTTACATTTCACTAACCTAACACTCCCATCTTTTGGAGAAACTTAGTTGTTCCAGGAAAGCTTGAATTTCCAAATTTATGAAATGACACAATAAAAGGGCTATAGAGGAAATGTCACTTTCCAGAAAATATGTGAGTGGTTTAAGGTCATGAACGTGTGAAATGGCAGGACTCTTCTGTGTGTGTGTGTGTGTGTGTGTGTGTGTGTGTGTGTGTGTGTGTGTGTTTAAAGCTCTTAGCCAACATCTATAACTCTGTTGAAATTCTTTAACCTGTCCACCATTCCATGGTAAAAAGAAGAAGAAGAAGGAGGAGGAGGAGAAAGAGAAGGAGAAGGAGAAGGAGAAGGAGAAGGAGAAGGAGAAAGAAGGAGAAGGAGAAGGAGAAGGAGAAGGAGGGAGAGAGAGAGAGAAAAATATTGATCTAAGAAAGAGATATTAATCTGTTGCCTCTTGAAAGCTCTCCGACTGGGAATTGAGGTATATGCCCTGACTGGGAATCAAACCCATGACCTTTCAGTTTACATCATGACACTCCAACCACTGAGCTACACTGACCAGGGCTGCCATTTTCATTGGCTCTGTTTCTCTTTTCCCCAGTCTCATCAACCATTGATTATTGGCAAAGTCCCTAGTAGCTATGACAAATTCAGGTTGCAGTCCTTAGGCATCATGCAAATTAACTGTGGTCCCCTGGTTGTTTGGAAAGCCCAGTGTTCACACTCTGAATTCATTCTAGATGTGTTGGGCTAGACGCAGAATAATCCTTGTTCATAGGTAGAGCTGTTGAGGAATCTTGAAAACAGGCTGTACAGATGCAGGGCCCATAGGTTTGTCCACTACCCTCAGAGAAACCAAGAATTGGGTTCTTACCATGACCAGTCCAAGGCCAGTCAAGATAAATGTAATAAAAAAAGCTTGTCTTTTGAGTTCCTCTGCCCACCTTTTAGGGACCCTCATCTTTTCTCTTCTGTACCCTTGAACCAGATACCCTAAAAATCACCTGAAATTACTCAGCCACATTTCCCAAACTCTTTCAGGGAATACTAGATCAATGAGATATTAATAGGCATTTTGTGAGCAATGCACTCACTGACAAGTATGTTTGGGAAACTCTTTATAATGTGCTATATCCCTCTATGGGAGATGTATAATGTCAATCAGCACTAAAGAGTCTAAGAAGCCTTGCCATTACAACTACATATATATTTTATCTGACTCAGCTTTTTCCTACATTAATTTGACCATGGAGCACTGCTTTTCAAGTAATATCTGATAATGTATTATGAAATTACTATCCCATGGAGTTTAGCTATGGATTAAGAGAAACTCCCTTAAGGATATGGAACCATTTTGAAGCCACTTGGACATTTCATGGTTAGTTGGCACCTTCTAGTAGATTTGTGATTTCATTTGTATCATCTGGCCAGGAGTGTAGCTTTCTTATTTTTCTATAACTGATCTCAACCTGCTTGTGAAGCATTGTGGTGTTGGGTAATTAATTACTCATTTGCTTCTGCATTTCAAATAAGTCCATTCAAAATTCCATATCAGGGCTGCTCTCAACTCTCAAGAATTTTCTCCCACACCCCTCGTTGTCCTCTTTTTTCTTCCTTCATGTCTTCTACTTCCTCCTCCTTCTTTTCCTCCCTCCTTCCTCCTCCTCCACTTTTTCCTCCTCTTTCCTCCTTTCTCTTCTCCTTCCCACTTCGTTCCCCCCTCTTCTGTCTCCTCTTAAGGAATGTGCTGTCTTTCAGGAAGCACCACCCCTGTACTTTACCATGTTACATGGCAGAGCAGAGTGTCATTGTGAGACCATCATATTCATCAGAAGCATGTGGGGAAATCACGTTAATCAAAATTTATTTTGCTGCTGGGAAAGTATAACTGAGAGCTAAAATAACAGAGTTGATGACTGGACATTCATTCCAGGTAGCTGTAAGAAAATTTTTTTAAATATTTTACAAATGTGCTTTAATATGGGAAACACAGCAAACCCCAGCACATTGGATATTTCATGGATATCAGCTAAATGCCACACCATTGCAGGTAAATTGAAAAACACATCATTTTAAATTATTTTTTTATTTTTTTGTAGGCAGTTTTAATTCAATTTATAAAGTTGGCGAAAAGCCAAATATATCTCAGATGGCAGCAGGTCGGACAAAAGGGACAGTACCTGATTTTTGTATAAAGACAAGTTAAATTAACCAACAGAAATCTGTTATTTATGTGATGCAATGTCTGACTTTATTATTCTGTAAAATGTCTGCTATTTGTGATCATTTCTCTTTTATGTTCTGTGAGATAGTTCAAAAAGTTAACAAATGAGATGTTTTAAAATTTTTTAAGAGAATTGCTTTTCATAGGCCAACTGCTACACCAAGTATTGAACCCAAGAATAATTGCTACCTTTTCACACAATCTCCTAATAGATCCAAACCTCTGTTATCAAGTGGGAAGGAAGCCGCCCACACCACTGGTGCCTCTGCTTTTTTTTTTCTAAAATATAATTCCTCTTTCAAAAGACATACCTTATCAACTAAAATCTAGGGGAACATAAAATTAAATGGTAGAAAAAAACAATTTTTACAAAATCCAACAAGTTATATGCATTTCGGGAGCAGAAGTGATTTTGTATTCACAAACCTATGTAGTTGCCTGGAGGTCATGTGTTTAAAGAAGCAGCATGTGGCCCTAACTGGTTTGGCTCAGTGGCTAGAGTGTCGGCCTGCAGACACAAGGGCCCCGGGTTTGATTCCGGTCAAGGGCATGTGCCTTGGTTGCGGGCACATCCCCAGTGGGGGGTGTGCAGGAGGCAGCTGATCGATGTTTCTCTCTCATCAATGTTTCTAACTCTCTATCCCTCTCCCTTCCTCTCTGTAAAAAAATCAATAAAATATATTTTAAAAAAAGAAACTAACAGGGGAACCCTCAAATCTTATATATGGATCCTTAATAAATTCCAGAGCCCAAGGCTATTTTGGGATTGTTTAGAACCAATACAAACAGGAGTCACTCTGAAGACAAGTCCAGGCCCCTTCCCAAGTGAGAAGGCAGTCCCAGGTCTACACATCCAAGAAGATAGGAAACTATGACTGAACGGCTTCACTTTTACGGTCTCTGATAACCTAGATTAATTTTGGACCTAGAGTCCATGCATGGGTTTGGGGTGGGAGCTGAAAACTCCCTGAGTTTGATTATAAAATCCATGTTTGTGTTGACTTTTCTCCAGAGAAGGCCCTTGGGTTTCATCAGATTTTCAAATCTGGGTGTTTTCATAACCCACCACAGGGCTGTTCTAGTCTCTTAAAAAATCATTTGCTTCCTCCCTAAAGACTTTATTTGGAAATCCAGATTCCTTTATCGTTCTCTACCCCAGTGTAAATGCTATCTGTTCAAGCCTAGACTTATTCCTCCAGTTCTTTTCATTCTTTTGGTGTCAACCTTGCTTCTATCTCTAACATGCCTTCTCACAAAAACCTCTCTTCAAACTGTAGCATTTTATTCTGTCACAATTTATTCCCATGGCTCTGGCAAATTGCTCTCTGCAACACCCACTTCTTCAAACTGACAGGGACCTAGGAGGATTTGTTTCCTGTGTATAATAACTTGAGCAATCTCCATTGAGAAAATGTTTGGCCATGACCATGGTTCAAGAAGGAACTGTGGTGTTGGCTCATCCCTCTAGGCATGTAATTACATGGATTTATTTTCAAAACTTCAGAAAAGGTCTTTGAAATGGAGGATATTCATTCACTAATGCCTGAGATTTTATACTCAGAGAACAATCCGTTTTAACTGAAGATTCTGAACTGTGTGCAAATATACATGGAGCAAGGAGGATTATCACTCATCTACACTATAATCTGAATGAAGGATCTGAGGGTGGGTTTTGGGAGGGTGTGAGAAGAGTGGAGGTGCTGATCCCATGAGAAGGTACAGTAAGGAAATAGACCCACAGGGGTGTGGGTGTGGGGAGTGTAGTGAAACAAATGAAGATAAACTTCTGACTTGCGATTTTTCACAGGGCCCATTTAGACCTGGGTTTTCATTGTAAGCATGTTCCAATTATGAGTGTTTCTTGCTTTGTGCCTTCATTTTATCTCTGGCAACAGAGGGCAGGGATAAGAACAAGGGGCTGCTGTTTGACATCCAGCTCTAGCTGCTTTGCTGAGAACAGAGGGAAGGGAGGAATGAAAGTCATGTTTATTGAGCGCCTGCTCTCTGCCAGTTACCTAGCACGTCCACATCACGTCAGCATTAATTGTTGCAGAGGGTTGAAATATCTCACTGAGAAGAACCATGGCATGATGGGAGAGAAAGAAAACTATGTCAGCCATCCTGTCCCTTTCATTAGTATCTTCTTTTTAACAATTGCAGAAGCTGAGAATCAGGGAAATTAACTTCCCTAAGATCCCACAACTAGTTTATGGTAGAGCTAAGTACAGGTTCTTTTCTGTTCAAGAGAAGAAAAATACCTTCTTGCACCAGCATGGCATGCAAAAAAAAAAAAGAGAGAAAATGGGATGTGTGACTTGGGTTGCTCATGTCTCTAGGTGAACTTCAGGTATTAACCTACATGGACATATATTTACAGAGGAACTGAAATAACAAGGGAAACACCATGAGGTAGAGTGTCCCATTCTTCTTCGGCAGCTGCCAATATGGAAAAAAAGGCAAAGGAAAGAAAAAGAAAGAAACCAAGGCTGCTGAATACCATACATTCTGAAGAGCTCAAAAGACAAAAATGATATTCTAGCTTGGAATTTTTCTTAATGAGCAAGAGTCAATCGATGGAAAATGACAGATGGTATAATTTAAAGTTCAAGTTTCCTTCTTGTTTCTTTGTATAAAAGAAAACCAACTTTTTGATCATTTTTTTGCTCAGCTGTAATATTCTGCTGCATAAAGAAGACTGAACACCGAATACCACATTAATATGTTATTGGCATCTTTCCCTTGTCATATCCTACATGTTGATTGTAAAATCGCCCAGAGAGACTGATAGCTGTAATATATTACAGTTTCTCAATTTCAAATTAATTTTACAACAGTGCAGTAGAGCCAGATATTCTCTGCTCCAAGAAGTAACTCAAAGTAGGTAATATTCTTTTTCTTTGCTTTTGTGAAACCTCAAGTTTATTTTTTTTTAATTTATTAGATAACCTATCTAGACTTTACCTCTATATGCTCCATTACCTGCTTCAGCAATCGCCACCCTCTCTGAAAAGTTCAATTCTCCAGCAGGCAAACAGAGTACCTCTCTGCATATACCCCCAGGGTGAGCTGCACAAAGCATAGTATGAGCAGGGGAATTGTGTGTGAGCTGTGAAACCCATGTCTCCAAAATTCCTATTTCAGGCCCTAGCCTATTTGGCTCGGTGGATAGAACGTTGGCCTGCAGATTGAAGGGTCCTGGGTTCGACTCAGGTCAAGGGCATATGCCTGGGTTGCGGGCTCCCTCCTCAGTAGGGGGCATGCAGGAGGCAGGAGGCCAATGATCCTCTCTCATCATGTTTCTCTCTCTCTCTCTCTCCCTCTCCCTTCCTCCCTGAAATTATATATATATTCCCATTTCACATCCTGAGTTCAAACTCGAGTCGGCGGGCCCACGTAATCACAGCCTAAGCCAATGATCACATGGAGAAACAAGTCAAGGTGATGTCCAATGACTATAGGAGCATAAGTCCTTCTGTCCACCAGCCCAGGCTCCCCTACCTGAGGAGAGACAGTTAAGAACACTTTATTCTTTTTTTCTGCATCACTTTCAGGAAGAGGTTGTGAAGAAAGCGACCTGGCACCTTCTTCTCTCACCTGAGTCTCAGGATCTGTCTAGCTGCCACAATCCAAGGATCAAAAATGGATTTCAGCCCTAACCGGTATGGCTCAGTGGATAGAGAGTCCGCCTGCGGACTGAAAGGTCCCAGGTTCGATTCCGGTCAAGGGCATGTACCTTGGTTGCAGGCACATCCCCAGTAGGGGGTGTGCAGGAGGCAGCTGATCGATGTTTCTCTCTCATCGATGTTTCTAACTCTCTATCCCTCTTCCTTCCTCTCTGTAAAAAATCAATAAAATATATTAAAAAAAAAAAAATGGATTTCACTTTTCTATCTCTTTCCTCTGAGCTGTGCTGTTCAATATGTTAGCTATTAGTCACATGTGGCCATCTAAATTTAACTCACTTAAAATTAAATTGAATAAAAGTGACTTGTAATTAAGTTGGATTAAAATGTAATTCCTCAGTCACTCTAACCACATTTCAAGTGCTCACTAGCCACAGGTAGCTAGAGGCTATGGTATCAGAGAGTACAAAAGGAGAATATTTTCATTGTCACAGAAAGTTCTCTTTGACAGTTCAGCTCTGGATCCTAACTGACTCTGATCTTGAAGGAGGAGCAGCATATTGATTAGTCGCAGTGAGAAGGAAAGCTATTTCAGGATGGAATTTGCAGGGATAAATGTTTACTGTATTGGTATGGTACAATGCTCTATGAAGAGAACATCTCTAAATCTGTTTTCCGCAATAGTCTCAATTTTACAGGCATATCCAAAAAGAATTTAGAGTATTCTTTAAAATTCTCTAATACAACTATGTAAAGTAAAAAAAGAGATAGAGAAAGCAGGGTAAAGGAATTTCAAAAGATATAAATACATAATTAAAACGTTTCCCACATTTAAATCCAGAAAACCTCTTTTTTGGAGAGTATCTTGTCTGATTTAGAAAATATGATCACAGAACTGTAAAAATAATTTATTAAAATTAAAAATTACAATCTAAAGTTCACATATTGGGTTAAATTTATTTCTTCATTTGGCAAATATTTTTAAGCACTTATTAGTGTCAAGCACTCTTTTAGACCTTTGGGATATAGCAATAAACCAACAAAGATCCCTGCTCTGCAGAAGCTTATATCTTAACTAGAGACCCAGTGCACAAAATTTGTGAACTGGGGAGGGGGTGTTCCCTAAGCCCGGCTTGCACCCTTGACTCTGCCATTGATCCCCACCTACAGGTAGGCCCTGTCCACCCAGCTGGGGCTCTGCGATGGGCTCTCCCAGCAATGGCGGCTTGCCTTGGACCTCGCAGTCGCAGCTTTGTCCAGAAGAATATCCAGAAGATGTAAGGTCTATCTGGTCTAATTAGCATATTACCCTTTTATTAGTACTCATCCCCAGATGAGTGGGGATAGCAAACAATAAACATCATAAATTAGTAAATACATGAAATATTTAGGAGTGACATGTCTCATGAAAAAAATAGAGCACAGTAAGGATCACCCACAGTACTTGGTGGTAATAGCAGTGGTTCAGGCAGGCAATGAGGTTAACATGCTTTCCTAGATCCTTACACAGGGTAAAATCCTTATTATATAAGTGTACAAAATAAAGTCCAGGCTGGCCAAATTTATACATACACATAGACTTCTATCATAAGGATGAGGCAAATAGGGCACTCTTATACAATATTCATGGTACTGCCTTATTGGAGGGGAACATGGCAATATCTATTTCCCTTGATTGTAGCAATTTCACTTCCAAATTTCTGTATTGGTCAGGATAGGCTGGGTTATTTTGATAATAAAGAACTCCAAATTCTTAGTGCCTTGTAACAAAAATGTTTATTTCCATATGTGTGCATGTTCACCAAAATATCTGTTCCTCACACTATAGATGAATTGTGCAAACATCACATTGAGTGAAAGAAACCAGACAAGAAAGAGTAAATATGCATGTGGTAGGCAGAATTCTAAGATGGCCCTTCAAGATTCTTGGAGCCTGGTGTACACATACCTTCCACTGGTTATGCAGTTAAACACTAAGCTAGGTACTGCTATACAGGAATTTTGCAGATTCAATTGAAGTCCCAAATCAGTGAAACTTAAAATAGGGAGGTTATCCAGGTAGGCTTGACTTAATCAAATGAGTTCTTTTTAAAGCAGAGAATGTTCTCTGCCTGCTTGCAGAAGAGGAAATCAGAAAGTTGAAGCACAAGGGAGGTTAACATGAGAGAAGTTCTGTGCTGCTGGCTTTAGCATAGAGAGAGCCTTGTGACAAGAAATGTGAGTGGCCTGTAGTTGCTGAGACTGACCCCCTGTTGACAGCCAGCAAGAAAATGAGATCTCAGTCCTGAAACCACAAGGAAATGATTTCTTTCAACAACCAGGGAGCCTGCAAGAGGACGTAAGCTCTAGATGAGCGTCCAGCCCTGGCTGACACCCTGACTTCAGCCCTGTAAGATCCGGAGAAGAGAATCCAGCTACACTGAGCCTGGATTTTTGACCTACAGGATCTGGGATGATAATTATGTGTTTTAAGCTGTGGAGTTTGTGGCAATTTGTTAAACAGCAACATAAAATTAATATACTGTATGATTCAATTTATATAAAGTACAAAAGCAGGCAAACCTAATTTATGCTGTTGTAAGTCAGAATAGTGGCCACTGGCCCTGGCTGAGTGGTTCTGTTGGTTGGAGCATCATCCTGTACAGAAAAAGGTTGCAGGTTCAATTCCTAGTCAGCTCACATACCTAGGTTGCAGGTTTGACCCCTGGTCGGGGGGCTTACAAGAGATCAATGTTTCTCTCTCTCTCCTTCTCTCTCTCTCTCTTTTCCCCCTGTCCTCTCTCTCTAAAGCAGGGGTCCTCAAACTTTTTAAACAAGGGGCCAGTTCACTGTCCCTCAGACCGTTGGAGGGCCGGACTATAGTTTAAAAAAACAACAACTATGAACAAATTCCTATGCACACTGCACATATCTTATTTTGAAGTAAAAAAAGAAAACAGGTACAGATACAAGATTTGTATTTGCATGTGACCCGCAGGCCGTAGTTTGAGGACCCCTGCTCTAAAGTAAATAAAAACATAAAATAAAATATCTTCAATGAGGATAAAAAAAGAATAGTGGCCACTGTTGGGGGTTTATTGATTGGAAGGGAACAGAAAAGAGGCTTTTGGGGTGATGGTATGTTTTTTACATTGAGTGCTGATTGCATGTATGTTCAGTTTGAAAACTCATCAAGCTGTACACTTATCTCATGTTCACGTGCATATTATACTTTAATAAAGTATTAAAACATACTTCTGAAACATACATTTTATTTTTCAAAAAACACACACAAACCAACACTATCTATTTTTATATGTGTATTCTTAAGTGCACTTGCTTACAAAAATGTCCCCAAACTACAAAAGAAACAGAAAACAGTGATTGCCCCAGGGGAAGGGAATAAAATTGTATGGCGGCTAAGAGTATTATTGTTTTCTGTAATTATTGACATCTTATGGAGCTTTCTAGTCATAAATTCATCTGGTACAGTAATTAAAAACATGAAGGTAGAAGAAATAGTAAAACATATGTATATATCCAATGACTTATCTGAGAAGAGTAATTCTTGGCCAGAGTGGATGCACTCAGGATTTGAAGGACACTAAGAAGGATCAGCCTTCTATTTTGTTCAGTAACACGAACTGCCATTCATTGGATACCTATACTCTGCCAGGTCCTATAAAAGGTGTATTATCTCTCTAATTTTTCTTGAATACTATACAAGACAGTGCATCATTATCACCTCTAATAGACTGAGGAAGAAACTGAGGATCGGGAAGGCTATGTACTTGCCTAAGGCCACATAGCTGGTAAGGAGTAGGACTGAGATCCAAATCCTGGTCTGACTCCAGAGAGTGTGTTCTTCCAGCTGTGTGCTCCTCCAACGGTCTTATTGATTCTTGGGCTGGTATAAGTCACAATCTTTCCCCCTCTGCACTTTATTTATTTATGTTTTAAGTATACAGTTCAGTGACTTTTCCCCCTTCTCTTGCATATTTTTTCCATTACCATTTTTATTTTCCAATTACAGTGAGCATTCAGTCTTATACTAGTTTCAGGTGTATAGCATAGTGGTTAGACATAAATAACTTACGAAGTGATCCCCCCCCCCCCCAGATTATATTAGTTTCTGGTGTATAGCATAGAGGTTAGATTTTATGTAACTTATAAGGTAATCCCCTTGATAATTCTAGTACCCATCTGGCACCATACATAGTTATTACAATACTGTCTTATGATTCATTCATTCATTCATTTTAAACTGCATTTTAGAGAAGGGGATCCTCTGGGTCCCTAACACCTTGTTGGAGGTAACACCTGAGGTGTTCCTCAGGTTTCTTTCTTCCCCTTTGGGCAGTGAAACACACTTCCAGATGTGGGTGGGAAGCCTGGAAGGGAAGGGCTGATATAGAAAGGAAGATGCTGTGTCCTAGACAGGGTTGACTTGGACACATCTCAAAGTTTCCCAGAGGTGGCTGCCTGCTTAGGGTGACTCGGTGTCCTCCTGGGAGCATGGCTCAGCCTAACTTCAGGCTGCAGGCTTTTTGCCGTGGATTCCATCTTGCTTTCAATATGATCCCCCTGTATAGAATATTATTAATAACCTTGGTACAAACACTGTAGACATGGAAAGTGAAATCCAATCCCTGCCCAGGAGATTCCAGGCCTCAAGACATAAGGGCCAAGCCATCCATCCAACTGCAAAAGACTTACAATGGAGGCAGCTGACTGGAGCCTGAATACTGGAGAGTGAGCCTGACACTTGACCTGTGTCAAAGGCACTCAGGTTACGCAGATAAAAGAGCAGCCTGCAGCACTGACCAAGAGTCTTTGCTGCATACTTCTGAGACAGGAAGGGCAGGAAAAGGACCTGCTCAGAGCATTTTATTTCTTTGGCTTTGGGGGAGTTCTTATGTTCTTTTATATAAAGAATGGTTTGTAAATACTCCTAGGAAGGATTCCAGCTTTGTCATTTCAGATTAGTTTTGGGAACATTGGGGTGGGAGGGCACAATTCAACCTGAATCTCTTATTCTCAGTTTTAATTTGAGTATTAGGCTATGAACTCTAGTGTATAACAGAGCATAAAGGAGGCTTGGAGAATAGAATAATGCCTTTATAGTAAATTTTCTATATCGTGCTAGGTCTTCCTCATTTGACAAAATCTGGCTGTATTAGGTATTCATTTTTTTATGAAGTTAGTGTTGAATAAAACATTTACTACTCAGCCATAGAAAGATGGAATATTGCCATTTGGGACAGAATGGATGGACGTTGAGAGTATTATGCTATGTGAAATAAGTCAGATGGAAAAGGATGAAACCTGTATGATTTCACTCATGCGGAATAAAACAAGAACACAAACAGCCTGGCCAGTGTGGCTCAGTGGTTGAGCATCAACCTATGAACAGTTCATAGGTCAACGGTTGAGTTCCCGGTCAAAGTACATGCCTGAATTGCAGGCTCGATCCCCAGTGTGGAGCATGCAGGAGGCAGCCAATCGACAATTCTCTCTCATCATTGATATTTCTATCTCTCTCTCCCTCTCCCTTCTTCTCTGAAATCAATAAAAAGCAGTTTATGTAAATGAAAGTTCCTCTTTCTGGGACCAAGACAGAAAGGAGGGGGAAGTTTATTGATTGGATATTCCAGACCCCTCCAATGTTTGCTGGGAAACCTCTAACCATTCCAGCCCACTCTGAGATATCATTGCATTATAGCCAGTGCAACAGATTGGTCAATCACTCACTATCCTCATGTCCATGCATGTTAGCTGTATTTCCTTACATGGATGCTAAGTTATCTGAGAACATGGCCCAGTCTCTGGTAAAGATATTGGCATTTCTGGTAGGATGTATTTAGTAGAAAGAAAACAACATTATTTTAGTTATAAGTTGTCAAGTAGGGGGAAACGAACATCTCTTGAGCACCTACTCAGTTTTAGATCCTTTATGAGGTGCCTTGGTCATTACCTCGTGTTGGCATATGTGCATAGGAGTGGTCGGCAGTGGCAACTCCACACAAGCTGTGTGCCCTCGGCCAAGTTCCTTCAGGCCCCAGAGACTCTATTTCCTCACATATAATGTGAGGACAAAGATATCTGCTTTGCCAAGTGGTTAAGGTCCAGTTAGTGTTTGTGAAAGTATTTGGTAAACTGAAAAGCTCTCTAGACCAAATATTATTGTTGTCGGGTACTATGGAGAATTTTTTTAAATGAAGAGGCCTAAGTCCTAGCCTTCTAGAAGGTTATTGCGCAGTAAACCGGACAAAGTTCCTTCTGACACTTCCAAAAAATAACAGTATCAGACAAATATGGGTAATGTCCCAAAGCTATGTATGCATCGAATTATCCAATCAGCAGTGTTTAGATCTCTGCTCCCCTCTTTACTGAAATCTAGGCTCTGGTCTCCTGCTCTCTATCTCTTTCAGTGTCCTCAGAACATGAGAATGAGTGTGGGTGCATGGGCATGGACGCGCGCGCGCACACACACACACACACACACACTATGATCCCTCTTTGCCCAGCTCTTTGGCTTAGGATGATGCCTCTAAGTCTCCTGATATTTCATTTTGGGACAGGATACTTCATACCCTCCAGCTCATGTCCAGACACCCCTGAGCTGGATGAGCATCATTGGAGCAATATAGTTATTACAGGCTGTGGAATTAGACAGATTTTGGGTTCAAGTCCCAGCTCCACTATTTCCCTAGCTGTGTGGTTGGAACTCTGAATGCCAGTTTACTCATCTGTAAAATAAGTCCAAAAGTCACTATCTCATGGGGTGCTGGGAAAGTTGAGAGAAGGCATGTAAAGTGACCAGTAAAGAGCCAGACACATAATAAGTTTTCAGTACAGGAGCTATTCTTGGCATAGTTTGCTAAGCATTCTGGGGTTAGCTTACAGGAGGCATCACCAAGTCCGGCCATATCTTATCACTATGCAGTCCGGCCATATCTTATCACTATGCAGAGCACTGGAGCTGGCATCCTTGACATGTTGCCTTCCCCTCGACCATCCGTTACATTTCTAACCCTTCATTTAGCCCTACCAACTGCATTTTGTCTCTTCACTAGGGGTTTGAATATTGTCTTCTGCTTCAGGTAAATCTTCCACAAGATGATACCCACGAAGGCAACTTTCTTCAGTGAAGATTGTTAGGATGTACTACCCTTGACTCTCCTGTTTGGACATGTTTTCTGAAATATATTGTTATAAGTTTTTTCCCATAGCTAGCAGCAAATGGCCTGCACCTTCAGAAGATAAGATACACTCCCCAACTGACTCAGGCATTCCCCTCTGCCAACTTGGTTGCTCCCACCAGACATCCTGCTATCTCCCAAGGACGTCCTGTTGTTTAGGCAGCTATCCCAGCTGGCTAGTGCAACCCTGACCCAGTCCCTATATAAGAAAACATAAACACTCCCTCGGTGCTGACACAGACACCCTGGTCTCAGTCCGCTGTGAGATAATATAATAAAATTTATATTAAACTCTCACAACGTCTCTTGGCCTGGCCCCTGTTGGCCTGGACCTAATGAAGATAAATGTTCAAAGTGTCTTTTAAAATTTTTATTGACTTTATTGGGGTGACATTGACTAATAAATTACATAGGTTTCAGGTGTATAATTCTATCATACATAATCTGTATATTGTATTGTGTGTTCACCACCCCAAGTCAAGTCTCCTTCCATGACCATTTATTCCTCCTTTACCCAATTCTACCTCCCCCACCTTCAGTTCTCTCTGGTAATCACCGTCCTGTTGTCTGTGTTGAGGAGTTTTTTCTTTGCTTAATTCCTTCACCTCTTTCACCCAGCCCTCCTGAGGTCCCTCCCTTCTGACAGCTGTCAGTCTGTTCTCGGTATCTATGAGTCCATCTGTATTTTGTTTGATAGTTTAATCTGTTCATTGGATTCCATATATAAGTGAAATCATATGGTACGTGTCTTTCTCTGACTTGCTTATTTCACTTAACTTAATACTCTCCAGGTCCATCCATGCTGTTGCAAGAGGTAAGATTTCCTTTTTTATGGCTGCATAATATTCCATTGTGTAAATGTACCACCGCTTTTTTATCCACTCCTCTACTGATGCATACTTGGGCTGCTTCCAAGATTTTGGCCATTGTAAATAATGCTGCAGTGAACACAGGGGTGTGTATATTCTTTAGAATTAGTGTTTCAGGTTTCTTCTAATATATTCCCAGAAATAAAATAGCTGGGTCATAAGCCAGTTCCATTTTTAATATTTTGAGGTAACTCAATACTGCTTTCCATAATGGCTGCACCAATCTGCATTCCCATTACCAAGTTCACTCCCTGCCACCCCCCCCCACACACACACACTGCTCTAATGTAGTTTTCTGCATTCTAAAGTCATTTGATGAAGTGTGGATCTTGAAAATATGTACATAAAAAACAAGTCCATCTCTAGGTTTTACTATAAAGCCCAGTTAAGTTCTTTATTGGCCTCTGGTTTGACTTTCTCTTATCAAAAATTAATTTTCATTTAGTTTGTGACATGTATGGTTTCTCTAAACTAATTTACTTCTTTTACTGGGTTATTTTTATAAGACATTCCCTTTCAAGCCCATTTTAGTGATAAATAAATCCTTTTTCTGGGAGCAACTTTGGCCTCGAGGCTAGCTTCCTTCAAATCCGTCATGTTGCTCTGAAATATAATTTTCAGCTCTTGTATTTTATTATTCAAAATTAGACCTCCCCAGGAGGCCAGTCAGGAGATCAGCAATGAGTGTGCTCTTCTCCTGCCAAGATTCCAGAGTACCAAAACAAATGGGAGACAGTGGGCCAGACAAGGCAATTCTTATTGTTATTATTCCCATTATTAAAACCTACCTAGGGCTTTTGTGTCAGTTAGAGGTCAGTTCTCAACTCTTTTTCCCAGTCTTTCAGTTTTGACTTTCACCCAAGTCAGTAGAAGCCCCGAAGGCTTATTTCGAGTTTCTGTCTTATCCACATGATCTAAGAATGTTTCCTCCTCAGTTAAGTTCTGCTTTTCTGACTCAGCTGGAGGGTTATCTTTGGTAGTGGGTTTTTTCCGACATTGCCCCCACAAAAGCTAAAGAGAGTGGTGTCCTTCCCCAGCTGTTCTCATTAGCTAGCATAGCTTAGATCACAGAAAGCTGCTGCTGGGATGGGCCTTCAGGGTAACCTAATGCAGCCCCTTAGTTTACCAAGGTCAGCAAGTAAATTCCAGAGACATTAAGCAACTGGTCGAGGTTCACACAATGAGCTAGAGACAAAACTAAGACTTCAAATACTGTTTTCATGGCATCCAGCTTGGTACTCTTTCTACTCTGCCCCTGTGAGCTGGTGCTGCTGGCCCAGGGCTGAGTGGATAATGGGCTTGCCCAGCTCCGGCTCATGCAGGATGAACACAAAACGGATCCTGTTTTTCAATCTAACTGCTGTGGTTTGATCAAATCGAAACTGCCCTGGCCAGATGAACTATTAACTTTGTAACAATTTTATTTATTTATTTTTAAAGTCCTACCAGAGGACATGTTTATAGAGTGGAAGAGAGAGTTTGACATGAGAGAGAAATATCGATGACTGCCTTCTGTATGTGCCCTGACCCAGGACTGAACCCAGGTATATGCCCTGACCTGGAATCAATCTGGCAACTTTTTCATGCACAAGACAGCACTCAACTGAGTCACACGCCAACTAGGGCCAAATCAACTATTAATTTTGAAGTGAATGAACCTGAAAATTAGTGTCCATAGTTTAGAGTGGGGCTGGCGTTGTAAGTTCTCCACTTATAATTCTCTTCTACGCTCCACCTCAACATGTCATGCATCTCCTCCATTGCTCTTAATACAGCTTTTAGAGTATTTCATTGCAGCAATCCTTCACCAGGGGTAAGCATTGGCCTCTTCCTCCTCTCTTGTAAATGTATCCTGGGAGGGGTCATGTGTACATGTTTCACTTCTCAGTGTGATTCAATGGATGAGGTTCTCCACCCCCACGGGACACCAGCCAGGAGAGCACTGGAGAGGTCTGAAGGGTGGGTGAGAAATGACAGCAGATAAAGAAATGGGATGAGGGCAAAGCCAGTCTAGGTCACAATTAGGCCCATGGCCAGCTACCTGTCATTAAATATGTGTATATTATTATTGTGGGAAATATACCAAAGGGCTCAAATCAAAGCTATTGAGAATCTAAAGGGAAGAGAAATGAAGTTACAGGTCTACTTTCCCAGGCATTAGACTAAGTGCTCTCACGAGATTATTTTAGTTAACTCACATGACAACCCAGTGAGGTAGCTATCATTAGCCCCATTTTCATGGATGAGAAAACTGAGGCTCAAGGAGAGCTAAGTGAGTGCTGACTAAATTCCAAGGTGATGGGCTCTCCAAGCTTATGGTCTCTCCTTTAAAAAAAAGGCTCATTTGAGATTGGATTCCTCTTTACCCTACTACTGAACTAGCTTTTTGAAGGTATCTAGTCAGGCTATTTTATAGAGCAGAAACTAAGGCCCAAAGAAGTGAATTGACTCAGCGGAGCAGAGTGTCCTACTGCCAATGGTCCAGGTCTTGTGTTACCATAGCTTTAAAACCCCTGACTCTTCCACTCACTGCCAGAATATCAGAGGAAAGGAGGAGGGAATGGGAAGATATTAACCAAATAATTTATATGCATATTTCATTGCCCATGAACACAAGACAATAGAGTGGTGAAGGCCTGGGGTAGTTTGGGAAATGGGTGGTGCCAGGCAAAGGGGAGAAAAAAGGGGGACATCTGTAATACTCTCACCAATAAATAAGTTCCACTGTCCATGAAATGGTTGGAATTCCTCATCAGGAGAAGGACTCTCATTGGCCTGCATGCTCTGGGCCTTCTGTGACCCCATTCTAGCTCTTGCTTTGCCTTTGCAACAATCATTTAGCATACACATCACCTCCTCTTTTAATTTCTCAAGTCCCATGTTTTATAAAGCTAAACAAATAAAACTCAGTGTATTCTGGGAGGAATATAGATAACTATATAAAGTGATATATATATAACACACCCAACCTGTCTGCAATGTTAAAACATGAATTTCAGAGCAGTGTTTTCATTAAGTACTGTTGCTCATTCAATTTGGATAGACTCATAAAAACAGAAACAAATTGACTCAATATTTTGCATACCTTCCAGTTTTGTGACAAAAATCCTATTATTGATAGTATAAACTTTATTAAAAAATTAGTGACAGCTGGAAAGACAGGTTGACCATAGTGCTCAGGATAAGGGGGAAATCCATATTTCATCAGTGTTTTATGCTAAACTCCAAAGAGTGCCAACACTTTCTTTGACATTAAGTTTTCACTGTTTCTCTTCCTATTTGAACAGTGACCCTGATGACAGCCCTTTTACAAAGGTCCAGAATAAGTTCAGCTGCTGATTGCCTGGTGGGACCCAACAAAATGTCACAGAAACTGTTGAGGACTAGGCCTACGCTTTCCCTGGAGATGAGACTCAAGAGTTTGGCAGCCCTTTGGCCCTTGAGGAGGACAAGAATGGATGTGGTCTTGAATGTTAGAGCGAGAAAGTGCCTTATGAATCACGATATTTATTTTGCCTTCTTACAAATAGGGAAGCTGAGCCCAAGAGCAAGCAACTAGCTTCTTCATAGTCATACTGGGTCTCATTAGTGGCGGAGTCAAGACAAGAACCCAGGCCTCTGGATTCCCAGGCCTGTGCTCTTTCAAATACCTCCTGCTGTCTTTTCAGATTACAGCAACCAAATAAATGTCTGGAAGTACACTGCTTAGTATTCAAGGCAAGCTGACCTTTACCCTCACTCCCAGAATCATCAACCTTTTGTGGAGACAACCAGAAGCCCTGGTCAGACTGCAGAGTTCTCATCTTTCAAGTTCTGAATTCCATATATACAGTCCTCCCCCGCCCCCCGCAAATTGTATACACACTTTAACAGCTGATAGCCCAATTTTGAAAATGAAATGTATTTTAATAAGCAATACTTTTATAATTATTCAAAGTGTGTGTATACATTTTTGGACACCCTATACACACACACACACACACACACACACACACACCTCACATGGGTCTAAGAAATAAGGAGTTGGAAAACCAAAGTTCTGACAGTTGGGGCGATTCTCTTCTTTTGCATCCCACCCAAATCTTAAACATAGGGCTGATTTCTGAGTATCAGGACCTTTGTTATTCAGTTCCTGAAAGGAAGCAGCCCAGGACTGCAAGAAGCATTGGAACTTCCTGCTAAGGCTTAACCTGGCCTAAGGAAAACACAGTTTTGGGGACATACACGGGAATAATTCCCTCTTCTTAACAGGATGCCTCTTTACCCCAGGAGGGGTCCTCTGAGACTTGTGGGATCACTGTTGCCCCCAAAGATAATTTTCTTCTCCTTTTAGGAGCCCTGATATATGAAATCTACAATGAGAGAAGCATTTCTTTGTTTTCCTTAGAGCATGGGGAAAGGCTTGAAAACACAAATATACTCCAGTGAGCTGCTGTATACATTAACACTAGAATGTTAGTGACATATTAGATATCAGAAACGGGACAGCCCAATTTTGTCCCTTCTTTGCCCTGCAACTACCAACCTGACTGCCTTTTTCTCTGAGAGTCAGACTGTAAGTGTGTGTGTATGTGCTCCTTTTACCATCTAAATGAGTAAATCTGGATTTTTTTTTTCTCATACTAGCTACCACCCACTCACCCTCACCTCCCCCCAAGGCATTTCCCATGTTCTAATCCCACAAATCTCTCTTAGAGTAGAATCTCCAGAGGTAGTTGCTAGGGACATGAATGCATCACCCACCTGTTTCAGAAGTGTTTTCCTAGGAACCCCACTGAATGCCATTAGAATGGTGTAATGGCAGAGGGGTCCCCATATGACACCATGATGAGAGCCACTTACTGAATGGACTAAAGAGGTTGACTGTGTGGTTGGTCAAAGAGAAGGTGGGGACAGTTAGCAAGCAGAGCTCCCATAGCTTCTCACTTCCCTGACTCTTACCCTCACTGGCCCTCAGGGGGAGTAGGCATGTCCTACAGCCTGGGGAATCAGGGGAGCTCTCTGGGAAGCCAAGTTGCTGCACCTGGCTCCTTAATATAAGTTCAACAGTCAGAGTGTCCCTCTGGAACCTGGGGATAGGTGAACTGCCTGAAATGCAGGATTCCCAAGCTTTATGCTACAGGTGGACAAAGGGATCATCACTGTTCCCAGTAGGTTTGGGGGCACATGAAAGGACTGGGAAGATATGAAGGCAGCTGGGGGGGGGGCACAGCCATAAAGTCGTCCAAGAAGGGCCCCTGCCTTAATTGGCCTATGACTCTGTGGGGCACATTTGAGCTTAGAACATCACATAAACATAGTCTCACATTTGGAATGGTCCAAAGGTAATCGTCACAGTGACCCAGATGGTACAAAAGGGGGAATTGATTCTATTTTCCAGAAGAGGAAACTGAGGCTCAGGAGGGGCAAATGGTTATTCCAGGGCTGCCCAGCCAGGAAGTGACATCTTTTCAGGACCAGTGCTTGCTGCTTCATTACACAGAGAGAACAGGAGGGATGGAGCCCTTTCCTTTGTAAAAGGAGGGGTGTGTCTCAGCGAGGAACCAAATGTTTCTAGGGAGATACAGGGAGAGCCTGTCTCTGAAGGGACTTGCTCCCACCCCAGGACTCGGATGCCTGACCACCACCCCCAGCCCCAACAGCACTGTTCTGAAACACTGCTGCCACCCGTGCCACTTCTGCAGCAGTGGGACTGAATAGAGTGGGCATTCATTCACAGAAACACCAGTTCCCTATATACAGCAAGCTCCACCTGATCAGTCATGTGGAGATAGTCTGAGTCCTGAGGATCTAGTTCTGGAAACATCTCTTCTTTCCTTCCCAATCCTTACATTGCTTGTCCTGTGGGTGAAAAGAGCCTTTTAGACACCTGGGCTTGAGGATGTACCTATTTATTAGAGGGCTGGGTTGATAGGTTTCTAGTTTCTTTGTCTCAAACCCTGGGGCTCTGTCCTGTGACCCTGGGCACATTTCTTCCTCTCTCTAGGTCTCAGTTTCCTCATTTGTCACATCATATAGGATTAGATGTCCCCACTCTGATGTAGTATTTAGTCATGTATCTTTCCTTCAATAAACCTTATATAAGTGAAGCCTTCCTGTACGCACAGGGCTTGATGCTGGGGATTCAGCAGGGTGAGAGCGGTTTGTCTCTGCTCTGAAAAATTTCACATTTTCATTCTGTAATGTTTTTTGGTCATGATTCTCCTTCATGTTGACTTACCTTTTCAGAAAATGCCCCTGCTTCCGTTGTAGAAAGGAAATTGGCAAAGAGAGAGGGAAAGGATCCAATTTACGCCTTTGCTATTTTAGGGGACTTTGAAATAACGAGCCAAAGTGGAGTGATGCGCTCACTGTAATGATCGCCCTTACTCAAGACAAGAGGAAACCCAGGTCCTCTGCTTGTGAAGTGGCTCCAGCTCTTAGGCGTGAGGCAGTATTACATAAATTCAAGCTCGCTACTGATCCTTAGTACCCTGAGTTGCCTGAAGGGGGGAATGGCACTGCCTGCGTGTGCAGCCCCAGTGCTCTGGCCGCCACTGCAACCAGAGCGAGAAGCGCCCGCCCGCACCACCTGTCCCCGCCGGCATTCCAGAGTAGAAGCTGAATTGGCAGAGAGCCGGCCCGGATCAGTCGCCGCCTCAGTCAGCGCGGACCCTCCTAGGGGTGTGTCTCGCGGATTCAACTCCCAGCCGCTGACG
>NW_006297026.1:395272-396036 GCF_000327345.1 Myotis davidii | reverse complement strand
AGGCGGATGCACGACCTCCGGAGACGCTGGGACCTGGGCTCCCTCTGCCGGGCCCTGCTCACTCGGGGCCTGGCAGCGCTGGGCCACTCTCTGAAGCACGTGCTCGGTGCGATCTTCTCCAAGATTTTCGGCCCCCTCGCCAGGTACGTTTTAGGCGAAAGCGGGACTCGCACGCCCGGGCCCTGGTGAGCGGGAACTGTGTGGGGAGGGGAGAGCAGCCGCGAGGGGAAGAGAAAGGCGCAAAGTTCCAGCTGGCCCTTGGCGACGGGGCTTGGGCGCTCCGAAGGGACGCAGCGCGCATTTGGCTATGCTGCTGCTCCTTCCCCGAGCACCACCGGCACCGCGCGGCGTCTCTGCCTGCAAGTCTGGCTGCCGGCGGACTCCCTCCCCCAGGGGAACTCAGCTCGCCCGGCCGAGATCTCACTCCAGGCGCCCTCCTAGGTGGGCAACCCGGTGTGGGAAAGAGGGAAGGCTTTGGGGTCTTGGGGAGGGAGACTGCTGGGGCAGGCGAGGAGGCGGCTGCTTGAACGCCTAGAGGACGGGGGAAAGAAGCTTGGAAGAGTCCTGTGGGTGAAGCGGGATGGTGATGGGAGCCACGGAGCCACCGAAAGTGGAGGGAGACACGCAGGGACTCGGACAGGGGGGTGTGAGTTGGAAAGTGAGGCAACTGAGGTCCTGGGGTTACGAAACCCCGCGAAACGGCTCCTGAGAGCTCCGGCGCGGGGAGAGGGCAGGCGACCAGCGGGAAGGAGTCGGTGGAGGTG
>NW_006297026.1:387321-395167 GCF_000327345.1 Myotis davidii | reverse complement strand
GAGTGCGGGCTGAGCTGCGGGATTGACGTAACGAGCTTGGGTTTCCCTCAGCGTCGGGAATATGGATGAGAAATCCAACAAGCTGCTGCTGGCTTTGGTGATGCTCTTCCTATTTGCCGTGATCGTCCTCCAATACGTGTGCCCCGGCACAGAATGCCAGCTCCTCCGCCTGCAGGCTTTCAGCTCCCCGATGCCGGACCCGTACCGCTCAGAGGATGAGAGTTCGGCCAGGTTCGTGCCCCGTTACAATTTCAGCCGCAGCGATCTCCTGCGCAAGGTAGACTTCGACATCAAGGGCGATGACCTGATCGTGTTCCTGCACATCCAGAAGACCGGAGGTACCACTTTTGGCCGCCACCTTGTGCGCAACATCCAGCTGGAGCAGCCTTGCGAATGCCGCGTGGGTCAGAAGAAATGCACTTGCCACCGGCCGGGTAAGCGGGAGACCTGGCTCTTCTCCAGGTTCTCCACGGGCTGGAGCTGCGGGTTGCACGCCGACTGGACCGAGCTTACTAGCTGCGTGCCCGCTGTGGTGGATGGCAAGCGCGACGCCAAGCTGAGACCGTCCAGGTGAGTGCGCGCCCGTGTTGAGACGGGGCTCCGGAGCGCCAGAGTGCCTGCGACCCCAGTGCTCACCTCGGCGCCCTCAGGCTTGCTCCCCTGCTGGGCAGGCGCCAGGTGCCCTAAAACGCACTCTCCGGCGCCCGCCGTGGCGGCAAGGGAAGCCTGTCCACTTCCGGCCCAGACTCCGGTCTGTCTGTCCGCGGGTTGGCCAGCTTGGTGGCTGCGAGCGGGTGCAGGAAAGCCAGGAACAAGCGTCCCCCCTCCCCCACGCCCGCCGCCGTTGGGACAGGGTAGGGCACGAAGGAAAGAACCATGATGTGTGTAGTGTCCCTGAATCCCTTCTGTCCTAGCTCTTCTCCACACCCGGTTCTGAAGTCTCCTTTAAACTTTTTTCCCTCTTTTCCACTCCCGCATTCATTCCCCTTTTATTCTCAGTTCTATTTGCCTTTCCCTCTTTCTAATGCTCCTGATCTTGTTTTGATGCTGCCTTCTCCTTCCAAATTTCTTCTCTCACTTTCTCTTTTCCTCTTTCACTATTTTCCTTTTCTTTTTTCTTTCTCTGCGTGGCTGACTTTTGTCCCCTTTTCTTCCTCTTTTTTCTCCTGTGGCTCTAATCTCCAGGGAGAGTGGGTGTCCCTCTGCCGCTGTCTGAGGACACCGGAGAGAGCGTGTATATCCAGCTTGTGCCCCTCTCTACTGGCTGCACGCCTGGCATCCGAGGTGGTTTTCCAGTGCTAGGGTCATCCTCAGGGCCAATGGGCGGGCTGGGACGCTGCCCGGACCCCGTGTGGGGTTCATCCTTGAGAAACCGCTTGTGATTTACAAACCCTGAGCCCCATCTCCAGGTGCAGCCTGCCCATTTGCAGGAATCTGGGACTGATGCGAAAAAACCTGATATATGAAGAGAGTGTAGCCACTTGCTTTTGAAATTAGGACATTTTCCTCTATCCATCTGCAATACCGGGTTGGTGGAGGTCATGGAGTACCATAAAGGTGGTTCTGGGGAGGGTGTGTTGGGGTGCAGGTGCTCCAGCAAGAGCTCCCATTCTCCCCAAAACAAATCAGCTGAGCAGATAAGGGAATGGGCAAGGTAAATCTAGTTGCCAGGGATCCTCTGGACTGGGTCTCTGGGCAGGCAAAGTCGTGGCTATACTCTTTACTTCCTATCTAAGCGACAACAGGGGCTCTTGAGGATGCTGCTGCTGCAATGGCTGCCTATCTGGACCCTCTCCCTACACTCCCTGCTAACTCTTCATGGGAGATACTCAGTACTAAGTGCTCTGGACTAGGTGGTGGTCTGGATTAGGTGGTGTTCTGGACTAGGCGTTGCTCTGGACTAGGCAGTGCTTTGCAGGTGTCTTTTGGAATGCCATAGCCAGTGCAGTTTCTTCTGTCCAGTCTCAGGCAAATGGAGCCCTCTGACTTTCTGGCGACCACTAAAATTCAGAGGAATCGTCCCTCCCTATTCTCCCTTCCCTCAGTTTACAGTGTCCTTTCTTGAAAGCTGAAATTCTGGCAGAATCTGTTGAATTTTCATTTCCTTTCCAGTGCTAACAGATTTTTTTTTGTCATCTTAAGAGAATCTTGGCCTCAGGAAATTTGCTGCCTCAATCCATTATGAGAATTGTGTAAGTCATGGTCACCACAATATTCTGGTGTTTAGGAAGATTCCAAATAATTTGGCAATATTGCAAATGATTTCTCTTGCTGATGGAGCTTGTAGGTGTAATGAGCGGTGGTGATATAAAAAGCTTTTAGGGCCAAAATAAAATTCCACTGCTGTGACAGTGTCAGAGAAATAAAACTGAGTTCCACAGGACACATAGGCCTTTTAAAATCCTTTTGGACATGTAGGTCAGGGTGTGCCATGTTGTATAAACACACTTCCTGGATTGCCCCAAATCAAAGTAAAATCATTTGGGGGAAATGAAATTTTCTTTTTTTATATATATTAAAAAATATTTTTGTATTGACAAGAGAGGAAGGGAGGGAGAGATAGAAATATCAATGATGAGAGAGAATCATCAATTGGCTTTTTCCTGCAGGTCCCCTACTGGGGATTGAGCCCTTAAACTGGGCAGGTGCCCTGATTGGGACTCAAACCTTCACCTCCAGGTTCATAGGTGGACGCTTAGTCACTGGGCAACACTGGCCGGGTAGAATGAGATTTTGTTGGTTGTAAAATGGGTGATACCACAGTGCCATCTAGTCTAATCAAAGAAGAACCACTTCTTAAAGAGAGTTACTGGATCTTATAATATTTGCAAAAATGAAATAAAATTTGCTAAAGAAACATCATGCTATCCCAAGGGCAACTTTTTATTTCATTAATTCCTACCCATCTCCAGAAATCTTCATTTTGAACAGTAGTGAAAGCCTGAGAGTTCCAGAATTTTTTAGGATGTTAACAAATCCATGCTTGCAGGACCAGTTCTGTGAGTTCTGATAATCTATATGAGCCAAGAGATGTATAAGTGAGATTGTGTGTGTGTGTGTGTGTGTGTGTGTGTGTGTGTGTGTACATATGCATGTAGTGAAAATTAGAGACAGAGGCAGCTGTATTGGCACCGATGTGTGAGGGTGAGGAACTGGTCTCCAGAGATGAGTCAACCATTGGGAGTTCCTGCATCCAGAAGCCTACTGTGCTGAACTGAGGGGAACAACAGCTTAGCCTGTTTGGTCTATGAGCTCTGACACCTGGGTCTTAGTTCCAGGCCAGCCACGAACCAGCTGTGTGACCTTGGACCACAGTCTGTCCAAGCCTGATATGTGTGAAAAGCACATTCTAGTTTCTGATGAGCTCTCACATTTATTATCTCTGATATTTCTTTGTAAACGTGCACTATCTTTGGGAAGAGGGCAGAGTGAGCAAAAGTACCCCAGTTTATCAGATAAAAGTGAAGCCCAGAGGGGCTGAAGGACTTTCCCAGTTGAGCATTTGAGTAGCACAGAAGGAATCTTACTCCAATTCTGTTTGACTCCACAGCTGTTTTGGCCTTTTCACTGTGCCTTGATGAGTACAGTGAGATGTTTCATATTAGTAAATATCACAAAATAAACACACAGCAAATGTTAACTGATATTGTTGTCACCTGCATCATCAATGTTTTTAATAACTTTACATATGTGAGTTTGGATGAGAGATTGGATCAGGGTTGCCACACCCATTGGAAGAAGAGATTTCCATCTCTTTGAGGCTTTATGCTTACTAGGAATAGTTCTCCTGGCTAGGTTGCAGAGGGGCTTTTGATTGTTATGTTGGAAATCACTACAAAGCAGAAAAGAATAGGAGGATGCGGGGAGCCTGGTGAATAAGTGTCAGTAGGAGCCTTCACGCAGTGACAGGGGTGTCACCTTCTGAGTGGTAGGGCATGAGAGGCTATTGTGGCCATATACCAAGATCTTGCCTGAATCCTGTTCTCAGTGCTACATTTGAGATGGCTTCCCTGTCTCAGCAGATGGTAAAGTGTTTGGGTGATATATAACTGCTCAATAGAAACAACTATGGCCTTGTTGCCCTGAAAGGACAAAGAGAGAGTGCTTGGTTGGCAAAAGGCACAAGTTGTTTATTAAGAATAATATTCCTTTTTTAAAAACCTAGAAATTTCATTTCATGCATCTGTTTGCCAATATGTTGTTTGGGATAGAGAAGAGTCCTGCTTAGTCTAGAATTTCTAAGACTGTTTTTGAAAATGTATTAAAACATTGTTGCTTACTAGCTGTCAAAACTCGCAAATTCAGAAGGCTTTTTTTAGGCCAAATTCCTTCTGTTTGTAGTCAATTCTGGTGTACCACTTGACCTGTGGGGGGAATTGAGAATTGGGCACCGAGAAATTGCCCTAGTGTCATTCTTCTTTACAAGGTGTGGTGCTGGCCTGCACACACAGAGTGGCTGGGAGGAGGAGGAGGTCAGTATCTATACAATTCAAAATATCTGGTCATCATATTCATGTTGCATCCTAGACTTTTTAGCATTTCTAAATTTTCCAGTAGCTGCACGGAAGAGTAACTAGTTGTTATCTAAAATTCAGTAGACAATCACTAATATGAAAGGACTAAAAGGCATTCATATGGAGAAAAGCTTTCTTTTTCCCTTTTTTGTCATTCCTTTTTAAATATTGTAAATGTTTTATTTTTTCCCCATTTCTGTTTATAAGGTAGCTCTATTTTGAAAGAGCTATGTTTTATTTAATTTTTTTTTATTTTTCAATTACAGTTTACAGTCAATATTATTTTGTATTTGTTTCCAGTGTACAGTATAATAGTTAAGCAAGCACATAATTTATGAAGTGTTCCCCCTGGAATTTCCAGTACCCACCTGGCACCCTATGTAGTTATTACACATCACTGACTATGTTTTCTATGTTGTACTTTCACATCCCTGTGACTATTTTGTGTACTTCTTAAAAATACATATTTATTGCTTTGAGAGAGGAAGGGAGAGGGAGAGAGAGATAGAAACATCAATGATGAGAAAGAATCATTGATTGGCTGCCTCCTGTATGCCCCACATTGGGGATAAAGCCTGCAACTCGGCCATGTGCCCTGACCAGGAATTGAACCGTGACCTCCTGGTTCATAGGTTGACACTCAACCACTTAGCCACACGATGGGCCAATTTGTACTTTTTAATCCCTTCACCCTTTTCACCTAATCTCCCACTGCTCCTCTCCTCTGGCAACCATCAGTCTGTTCTCTGTGTCTGAGTCTGTTTCAATTTAGTTTGTTCTTATTTTGTTCTTTAGATTTTTTCATAAAGTGAAATCATATGGTATTTAGAAAGTGCTATGTCTTAATAAGAACATAGTGCATGTGCCTGCTCACACCTCACATGCCCATGCTCCAACTCCTTTGCTTTTTAGATTTTGCAATTAAACATGATGAATTGACAGGCTTGTGGTACAGGGTGAGGCAGCGAGTGAATGGACTGCTAGAACCAGCAATGCTGTCCATCAGGCTGTAGGCCACTTGGTTCTCCCAGGACAGCTTTACATACTGAGGATGAATTTCCTGAGCTATCTTTGATAAAAGCTGTTATACTCTTCCACTGTTTCATAGGAGAGGGAGAGACATTCACCCTGATAACATCTGTAAAACTTCAGCAGTATTAGTTTGCATCTTTGCGTGAAGGGAGTCCCAACAAAGCTCTGAGTTCTTAAGGAAGTATAAAAGGTCCTTTAGAATTAGCGTTTCTTAGTATAATTTTATATTATTGCTGTTATGTGGCAATAACAATTTTAGAATTTGTCTTTTATAGATATCTGTTTTCAACCTGGGTAATATGAAATGTCATTAAAGAATAGTCATCTCTTCCATCCGTTAGTCATTAAACAAAATTTTTGTAACAATGCCCATTATATTCCAGGAAAGACATGTCATCCTTTCTCTCACAAATCTTACAATAGAACAGAACACTTTGGTATTTTAGATATTTAATAAAGAAGAATTTTGTTTGAACATGATTTAAATATCAATAATGTATTTAAAATGGCATACCTTCACTAGAATATATTTAAAAATAGAGTTAAGTCCATCTGTTTATGTTACAGTTTCAGTGGTTCTTTTTTTTTATTGATTTTTTTACAGAGAGGGAGAGAGAGAGATAGTTAGAAACATCGATGAGAGAGAAACATCAATCAGCTGCCTCCTGCACATCCCCCACTGGGGAAGTGCCCACAAGCCAGGCACATGCCCTTGACCGGAACCGAACCCGGGACCCCCCAGTCCGCAGGCCGACGCTCCATCCACTGAGCCAAACCGGCTTCGGCAGTTTCAGTGGTTCTTAACCTTCCTAATGTTGCGACCCTTTAATATAGTTCCTCATGTTGTGGTGAACCCCAACCATAAAATTATTTTCGTTGCTACTTCACAACTGTAATTTTGCTACTGTTATGAATTGTAATGTCAATATCTGATATGCAGGATGTATTTTCATTGTTCGCGACCCACAGGTTGAGAACTTTAGATCCAATCAGCAAACTTTGTGGAGTAAGTATTATGAACTCCTAGCAGTGCTAACATAGCAGTTTGGGAAGGTTAGAGGCAAGACAAAGCCAAAAAAGCCAAAGTTGCCATCTTCAGCCGCAGATCCATAAAGACTAGTGAATAAAGTGCAGAACACTGTAGTATAGATAGATGAGTGGTGAGGAGGAACTTGTGATTCTGGTCAAGTTCATACCTGTCTGTAAAAATGGAAGATTTAAATGGCATTCTTTCTAAGACCCTTTGCTTTATAAAGTATGAGGAACAGGTGAGGAAAAGGAGAAATCTGTTTTTCAAGGCTTCTGGGAATAGGTAGGGCATATTTAGAAGACATAGTGTAGCAGAATTGGTAACAAAACAAGACCCATTTATATGCTGCTTACAAGAGACTGACCTAAGATCGAAATACATATGCAGACTAAAGAGATGGAAAAAGAAATTTCTTGCAAATGGCAAAGAAAATAAGGTGGGTTAGATATACTTATATTAGACAAAATAGACTCAAAACAAAGGCCATAAAAGAGACAAGGAAGACATTACATAATGCTAAAGGAATTGATCTGACCAAAAGATATAACTCTTGTAAACCTTTATGCATATGACATAGGAGCATTTAAAAAAAGTAAAGCAAATCTTGATGGACATAAAGGGAGACATTGATAGTAATACAGTCATAGGGGATTTTAACACCCCATTGACATCAATGGATAGACCTTCCAGATAGAAAATAAACAAGAAGTTAGTGGATTTAAATGAAAAACTAGATCAGATGGATTTAATTGCTTATCTTCAGAGCAATTCACCCCAAAGCAGCAGAATACACATTCTTTTCAAGTGCACATGGAACATTTTCTAGGATAGACCACATGTTAGGGTGCAAAACAAATCTCAATAAATTTAAGAGATTTTAAATCATACCAAGCATCTTTAACCATTATGGTATGAAACTTGAAATCAGTTACAATAAAATAAACTGGAAAAACACATGAAGACATGGACACTAAATAACATGAATGGATTAACAATGAGATCAAGGAAGAAATAAAAAAAAATACTTGGAAACAAATTAAAATGACTATACAACAGCACAGATTCTATGGGAAACAGCAAAAGCAGTCCTAAGAGGGAATGTCATAGCATTACAGGTCTACTTGAAGAAACAATAAAAATCTCAACTAAACAATATAACTTTACATTTAAAGGAACTACAAAAAGAACAACAAACAAAGCCCAAAGTGAGTAGAAGAAAGGTAATAGAGATCAGAACAGAAACAAGAGTGTGACTGGGGATACCAAATTA
>NW_006297026.1:383622-387261 GCF_000327345.1 Myotis davidii | reverse complement strand
GATATATTTTCATTGTTACAAATTGAACATAATTAAAGCATAGTGATTAATCACAAAAACAATATGTAATTATATATGTGTTTTCCGATGGTCTTAGGCGACCCCTGTGAAAGGGTTGTTCGACTCCCAAAGGGGCCGCGACCCACAGGTTGAGAACCGCTGGTCTAGAAAAACATTACAAATGATCAATGAAACCAAGAACTGGTTCTTTGAAAAGATAAAATGTATGGACAAACTTTTAACCATACTCATAAAGAAAAAGGATAGAGAACCCCAAAAAAGCAGAAACGAAAGGAGAGAAGTAAGAACCGACTCCACAGAAATACATGGAATTGCAAGAAAATATTATGAACAATGATATGCCAACAATTTGGACAATCTGGACGAAATGGGCAAAATTTTAAAAATATACTATTTACAAAACTGAATCAGGAAAAATCAGAAATTCTGAATAGATTGATTATAACTAAATAAATTGAAACATTTATAAAAACAAAACAAAACAAAACCAAAATAACTCCTAACAAACAAAAATCCTGGACCAGATGGTTTCACAGGTAAATTTTACCAAACATTCAAAAAAGAACTAACACTTATCCTTCTCATACTATTTCAAAAAATTCAAGAGGAGTGAAGATTCCCAAGCTCCTTTTACCAGGTCAGCATTATCCTAATTCCAAAACCAGATAAAGACTATAAAGACAGTAAATTATAGGCCTATATCCCTGATGAACATAGATGTTAAAATCCTTAACAAAATATTAGCAAACCAGATCCAGCAATACATTAAAACAATCAAATATGATGATCAAGTGGGGTTTATTCTGGGGATGCAAGGTTGGTACAATATTTGTAAATCAATAAATGTACAACACAAACAAAATGAAGGAATAAAATCATGTGATTATATTAATAGTTTTTTAAAAAATTGTTTGATAAAATCCAGCACCCATTTATGATCAAAATTCTCAGCAAAGTGGGAACAGAGGGTACATACCTGAGCTTAATAAAGGCCGTATTTGACAAACCCACAGCTGACTTAATAATGGGCAGAAACTAAAACTTTTTCTTAAGATAGGGAATAAGACAGGGATGTCTGCTTTCACCACTCATATTCAACATAGTGCTGGAAATCCTGGCCACAGTAACCAGACAGGAAGAAGAAATAAAAGGTACTCAAACGGGAAAGGAGGAAGTAAAACTGTCACGATTCTCTGATGACATGATATTGTACATAGAAAACCCTAAAGATACCTTTCGTGGGTGGGATCTCCCCTCAGGCTGGCTGACTGGAGGCTCAACCCCAATCATGTCATGCTAGCTGCTGTGCAGGTGCTAACAACAAAACAAAGCACAACAGAGCAAAACAAAATAAAAACAATACAAAAGGCAATAACAGCAACAACAACAGAAAAAAAGGATTATGAAAAATAAAAGAGAACAAGAATATTAAAAGGAAAAACATCTGAGAAAAAAAGGGGGGGAAAGAATATGAAAAGAAAGAAGGCAGTGAAAAGCATACGATTAAAGAATAGGGAAAGGAAAACAGTATTAAAAGAGGAAGGACAAATTATGAAAAGGAAAACAGGAAAAAAGAGGAGAAAGAAAAAATAGAGTAAAAAAGGAAATAGAAAAATAAGATATGAAAGAAAAAGATGAAATAATAAAGCAATAAATAGAAAAAAATTAAGAAAAACAGAGTTTGTCTCTGCAGAGTTTAGTGCTTGCTGGGATTTCCCTTTGGGTCATATTCTTTTGTTGACTGAGGCCAACATTTGTAGGCTGATTCCTGGCCCTCTGGGAGGTACTTTGGTGATAGGCACTGTCAGAAGATGACAATGTTTGGCTCTTGCAACCTGTTGGAAGCTTCAAGCAATGCAGTTTGTGGCTGCCTCTACAGGGCTGCACATAGGAGGGGCCAAGCTGCATTGTAAAGTGGGCTTGTTAACACTGGGCCACGGCAGTCAACAAACATCCCAAGGCACCTCGGGATCAGCCTCAACCCAGGATCGGCCTCCACCTGCTGGTCAGCTGTCAGACTTAGTCATTGAAAAGGCTGTTTCTGAAAGGGTTTTTTGGGGAATCTGGAGAATGAGACCTCTGGGTCTCCTCTGAACAGGAGGAGCTATTCAGATTTCAGGGAAGGTGGTGGCTGTGTTCCCCCATCCCAGAGCCACACGTCTGAGTCTGTCCCGGAATATTCCCCTGACAGCAGCATAGTGGAGCCCCTTGTATGTAGTGTGGTGTGGTCTACTGGAAGCTGGAAGCTTCTAGCAGTTCTCCCATGAAGGGGAAGCACCAGTCAGGTTTCCAGAAAAGGGAGGAATTGCTCTACCCGAAAGCCAGTCACTGATGCCCCCTAAGTCTGCTCAGACCCATAAGCTTGGCCTCTGCTGCTGCCTCCGCAGCAGGGATCCAGTGCGGGATGGGGCAAGCAGGATTCCCAAGGGTGGGGTGAGCAGGATTCCTGAGGGTGGGGCAAACTATCCCGGAGGGCAGGGTAATTGCCTTTCCCAGGGTTGTTGCTGCTGGGAGGAGTTTGTGCCTCTCAGGAAAAATGGCTTCTGCCATAGCAGGGTAGGGGTAATGACCTCGCACTGGTATCCTGGCTGTTGCTCTTCCACACCTCACCCTTTGCCTCCCACCCCAGACTCTCCTCAGGCAACTCCAGTGCATATCGCCCTCCTTCCACCAAATCCCTGGGTGAGTGAGTGGCTGCAAAGGAAAGAAAAATCCTGTGCTGTGTTTTTTTGTTATTGTTTGCTTTAAAGTGCCTTTGTCAATGACAGGCTCCATTTCTCCCTGGAAGTCCCAGTTGCCTTTCACAACTGGATGTTATGTGGGCTGCTATTCTAGCTCTGGTGCGCCAGGCTGGGGAGCCCAACTTGGGGTCCAGGTCTCACTCCTCTCAGGGGGAACCCCCACCTCTGCAGCTTAGAGGTCCTTCCTCACCCTGGGCCTGCTTCTCATGGGAACTGGGTCAGCACCTCTTTCAACCCTGCCCTTCTACCCAGGTGGTATCTGCCCTTCCTGTTAAAAGTCTCTTCTTCAGCTAATCTTCAGTTGGTAATTCAGGGTGAATGTTCCCCAATTTAGTTTTATTTCTAGTATGGTCTGAGAGGAGGTGCAAGAAAGGTCCACCTACTTTGCTGCCATCTTTGATGTTTTGTCAAACCCAGTTAATCTTAATTCACAATTAGTGTTATTTAAATGATGACTGCAATTCACATGTGGAGAAAACAGAATGTTTGCCCAGCCGGTGTGGTTCAGTGGTTGAGCGTAGACCTATGAACCAGAAGGTCATGGTTGGAGTCCTGGTCAGGGCACATGCCTGGGTTGTGGGCTCTATCCCCATTGGAGGGTGTGCAGGAGGCAGCCAATCAATGATTCTTTCTCATCATTGATGTTTCTATTCTCCCTCTCTCCCTTCCTCTCTGAAATAAATTTTTAAAAAAATTTAATAAATAAAAAAATATATTTTTAAAAGTTACACAAATTAAACAGTTCTTAAAAAGTCATTTAATATGGCTTGAGATCTAGTTTGAGGATCTTTTGCCCAAGTACACTGTATTCACTGACCATGAAGATGTTTAAACATAGCCAAATTCATTGTAGAAACTATTTATTCCAAAAGAATTC